>NC_044384.1:51578629-51878629 GCF_006542625.1 Nomascus leucogenys | reverse complement strand
TTTTATTATACTTTAAGTTCTAGGGTACATGTGCACAACGTGCAGATTTGTTACGTATGTATACATGTGCCATGTTGGTGTGCTGCACCCATTAACTCGTCATTTACATTGCGTATATCTCCTAATGCTATCCCTCCCCACTCCCCCCACCTCACAACTGGCCCTGGTGTGTGATGTTCCCCTTCCTGTGTCCAAGTGTTCTCACTGACAAACTTTTTTTTAACCATTTGAGAGTAAATTAGAGACATCATGCCTTTTAACTTCTTCATACATCAGTGTGAATTTCCCATCAAAAAGACATTTTTCTACTTTAAACCACAGTAAAATGATAAAAATCTGGAAATTTAATATTGATACAATATGAACAACTAATTAATAGTTTATACTTAAATTTCATCAATTGTACCAATAATGTTCTTTATAGCTATTTTCTCCTGTCCAGAATCCAATCAAGGATCACATGTTGCACATAGTTATCATGTCGTTTTGAGTGTCCTTTAACGTGGAGCTATTTCTCAGCCTTTCTTTGTCCTTCTTGATCTTCATAGTTTGAAGAATATAGGAAAGTTATTTTGCAAAATATCCTTCCACATTTGGCTTAGTCTAATGTTTTCTCATAATTAAATACAGGTTATGCTTTTTTTTTTTTTTTTGCCAGGAATACTACAAAAATGAGGCTGCTGTATCTTTTCTGGTGCAGCATGTCAGGAAGCATACGACTTCAGGGTGTCCCAGTATTGGTGACGTTAATTTTGACCACTTGGTTAAGGTGGTGTCTGTAAGCTTTCTCCACTGTAAAGTTTCTATATTTTCTTTGTAGTTAACAAGTGCTTATACACACATACGTATATAAAGATGTTGTTAGATAGCAAGGTGGGAAGACAGATGATAAACAGATAGATAGCCAGCCATAAACATAGAAGCAGATGTAGAGATGGATGTAGGCATAGACATGGAAGTATAATTTCTGGATTTTATGTCGAAATGAATGTTTAGGTTTATGAGAAATTGCCACAGTGTTTTCCAAAGTAGCTGCACCATTTTGTATTCCCACAAGCAATGTATTAGACTTTGAGTTACTCCACATCCTCACCAACATTTTCAATATTTTGTTTTATTATTGTTATTTTAAAAGAAATGTAATAGTATCCCATTATTGTTTTCATTTGCCTGAAGACTAATGAAATTAAATACAAAACTCCTTTATTACTTTTAGTTTTTTACCCCTTTGGCTGTCCTGTTTTTCTTTTTTCTATTTTTATTATACTTTTAGTTCTGGGTACATGTGCAGAACGTGCAGGTTTCTTACATAGGTATACACATGCCATGGTGGTTTGCTGCACCCTTCAACCCATCATCTACATTAGGTATTTCTTCTAATGTTATCCCTCCCCTAACCCCCGACCCCCGACAGGCTCTGGTGGGTGATGTTCCCCTCCCTGTGTCCATGTGTTCTCATTGTTCAACTCCCACTTATGAGTGAGAACATGCAGTGTTTGGTTTTCTGTTCTTGTGTTAGTTTGCTGAGAATGACAGTTTCCAGCTTCATCCATGTCCCTGCAAAGGATGTGAACTCATCCTTTTTTATGGTTGTGTACTATTCCATGGTGTACATGTGCCACATTTTCTTTATCCAGTCTATCATTGATGGGCGTTTGGGTTGGTTCCAAGTCTTTGCTATTGTGAATAGTGCTGCAATAAACATACATGTGCATGTGTCTTTATAGTAGAATGATTTATCATCCTTTGGGTATATACTCAGTAATGGGATGGCTAGGTCAAATGGTATTTCTAGTTCTAGATCCTTGAGGAGTCGCCACACTGTCTTCCACAATGGTTGAACTGATTTACACTCCCACCAACAGTGTAGAAGCATTCCCATTTCTCCACATCCTCTCCAGCATGTTTTCTCCTGACTTTTTAATGATTGCCATTCTAACTGGCGTGAGATGGTATCTCATTGTGGTTTTGATTTGCATTTCTCTAAAGACCAGTAATGATTAGCTTTTTTCCATGTTCGTTGACTGCATAAATGTCTTCTTTTGAGAAGTGCCTGTTCATATCCTTCACCCACTTTTTGATGGGGTTGTTTTTTTCTTGTAAATTTGATTAAGTTCCTTGTAGATTCTGGATATTAGCCCTTCGTCAGATGGATAGATTGCAAAATTTCTCTCCCATTCTGTAGGTTGCCTGTTCACCCTTGTGATAGTTTATTTTGCTGTGCAGGAGCTTGTTAGTTTAATTAGATCCCATTTGTCAATTTTGGCTTTTGTTGCCATTGCTTTTGGTGTTTTAGTCATGAAGTCTTCGCCCATGCCTACGTCCTGAATGGTATTGCCTAGGTTTTCTTCTAGGGTTTTTATGGTTTTAAGTCTTACATTGAAGTTTTTAATCCATCTTGAGTTAATTTTTGTATAAGGTGTAAGGAAGGGGTCCAGTTTCAGTTATCTGCATATGGCTAGCCAGAGCTGTCTTCTTTGGCCAGGCGCGGTGGCTCACGTCTGTAATCCCAGCACTTTGGGAGGCCAAGGTGGGCAGATCACGAGGTCAGGAGATCGAGACCATCCTGGCTAACATGATGAAACCCCGTCTCTACTAAAAATACAAAAAAAATTAGTGGGGCACTGTGGCGGGTGCCTGTAGTCCCAGCTCCTCAGGAGGCTGAGGCAGGAGAATGGCATGAACCTGGGAGGCAGAGCTTGCAGTGAGCCGAGATAGCGCCATTGCACTCCAGGCTGGGCGACAGAGCAAGACTCCACCTCAAAAAAAAAAAAAAAACAAACAGAGCTGTCCTTTTTTGTGAAGTGTCTATTCATAATTTTTGCCCATTTGGATTTTTCCTGGTCATTTAATTATTGAGTTCTGAGGGTTATCTACTCTGTGTACAAGTTATTTGTTTATGTATTTTGAAAATATTTTCTTCTGGGCTGGTATGCCCATTCATTTTCTTTATAATCTTCTGATAAGTAGAAAATTTTAATTTTGATGTAGCCTGCTTATCATTTTTTTCCTTTTGCGGTTATTTCTTTCTGTGTCTAAGAAGTATTTTCCTGCCTACTGTAAAGCTATTCTCGTATGTTGCTTTCTAGAATATGTAGAGTTTCATCTTTTCCATTTAACTCTATGATCAATATAGTGTTTATACTGTAGTCTATTGTGTAGTAGCATTATGTCTAAAAATCAGTGTACATATTTTAATTTTAAAATACTTAATTGCAAAAAGTGCTAATGATCATCTAAGCCTTCAGCAAGCCATACTTTTTCTGTAGGTAGAGGGTCTTTTGTTTAACTTAAAGTGGAAACCTCCATTTTTAAAGAATATTTCAACTGGATATAGAATTCTGGACTGCCAGATTGCAGTTTTCTGCAGTTCAAAGATGTTCCATTGTCTTTGGCTCACATTGTTCCTGAAGGAAAGTTGACCTTAATTTATATCTTTGTATACAATGTGTCATTTTAATCTACCTGTTTTCAAAATGTTTCCCTTTATTTTTGGTTTTCAAAAGTTTTATTACAATGTGTCTAGGTGCAATTTTATGTTCTTAAATTTCTTAGGGTTCACTGAGTTTCCTGGATCTGCAAGTTACATTTTTCACCAAACTTGGAAAATATCCTGACCCTTTCTGTCCCTCCTCTCTTTCTAGGACTTCAGTGACATATATGTTAGACCACTTGATGTCCCACACGCCACGTAGAACCTTTTTAATTAATTTTTTTCTCTCTGTTCTTCAAATTATATACTCCCTATTGATTTATATTTAAGCGTATTGACTCTTCTGCCATCTCTAATATGCTATTAAGCCAATCAGGACATTTTTTATTTCAGATACTGTATCTTTAATTCTAAAATTTGTATCTGGTTCTTTCTCATACTTTCCATCTGTTAATGTATTACTCCACATTTTTCCTTAAAAACATTAATAGCTGCTTAAGGTCCTTGTTCAATAAGTCCAATATCTCATTTATGTGAGAGTTGAGTACTATTAATTGCTTTTCTCTGGGCTATGTGACACATTTTTTCTGTTTGGGGGGCATGTCTAGTAATTTTTTATTATATGCTGAACATTGTGGATGATATGTGGTAGAGATTCTGGATTTTGTTATAATCTGAATGTATTTATTTTTGTTCTGGCAAGCAATTAATTATACTCTAAATTCCCTTCTTCCTGTGATGAACAATAGCTGAAACAAAACTTTCTCTCATTCTTCCCGTTCTTAATTCTAGTTAGTCTTTTGGAGACTCCCTGTGTATGCTTAGATCAGCAAAGTTTATTCACACATTTTTGTGACATGTTCCTCTGACCTGGGACTTCTCAGTATCCTACCATCTGGCAGTCCTGATTCCTAACCTTTGACTTCTTGAATAAGACCAAGGCTTTCTGCTTCTGCTTAAGTGGCTGTAGGACATGGGACTGGATGTGTCCTCAAGCAAAATGCTAGATAAACAAAATCTCACCCAGTGCTCTTCTTTTTTAAAGACCAATCCTTCTCCAGTTTTTGCTTGCTTTTGATGTCTCTCCAGTGCTAATAGTTGCCTATAGTTTAGAATCATTATATAAAGGAAAGTTAGTCCTATATTAACTACTTTGCAGTTACCAAAAGTGAAATATGCCAAAATGAACCTTATTATGTACTCAGGTCCTCTGCATGAAATAAGACAAAGATCCATTAATCAATTTACACCAGATATTAGGGATTCTGTCTATATTTATTCTTTGTTTTCTAATATATCTTTGGGTAATTTTATCTGTAGCCATGACCTCTACTGACCCCTATTACTCCTCTATTAATGTCTTTCTAAATCTTTAGCTTTAGACTTTATAATTCTTCTGTGATCCAAGTCTTGATTTCCAATTATCCTCCCATTCATATCCATAAGACAGCATTTTCTTTGTAAAATTTTGTCCATCCATGACCAGTAGAGACTGATACCCCAACTCTATGTTCCTGAAGCAATGTATTTCTGCTTCGATCTAATCACTTGTCAATATCTAGTTTTGATTTTAGGTAGTTTCACGCACTTGTTTCCCCAAATATACTGTAAACTCCTTGATGCCATATGCCATGCCTTATTTATATTCGTATCATTAGTGCCCAGCTCAGTTATTTTATTCAAAAATGTTTGTTGAAAACAGATTTCAAAAGGAGCAAATATTTGCATCATTTTTGGCATTATAAAAGGATGCTATTGTCCCCCCCAAAAAAGCCGTTTGTTTCCTACAAAGTTAAAATGCTTAGATTTTCAGTAGGCCTTTCCAGGAGGCTTTGAGGAATAAGAGAGAAGTGACACACTATGACCCACTGCTTGTAAGGACACTTTTAAAGACAAATATTTAATTTTGAATTTGATTAGATATTGATATTTACCTAACTGCTAGTAAAGGGGAAATAAGCCTTTCTTTAAAAAAAGAAGTAATTCAATACGTTCAAATTGTGAGTCGTATACACTCTGGGAAGTGTTGTATAATATGTTATCACTTTTTGATATAAATGTAAGGGGCTCATCATGTGGAAAGTGGTCATTTTCCAAGCTCTCTCTTTCTCATGAAGAAGTAGTATAATAATAATAAAAATAGCACATGCTATATCTATTGAATTCTTACTGTATATTTGAGGCATTGTTCAAAGTGCTTCACCTATATTAACTCATCTAATACTCAGAACAATGCTACAGAAATGTGTAGTTATTATTATTATTTCCTCAGTTGAAGAAATTGTGACTTAAGTAGTAGTAAGCTGAAGACATTTTACAGTCTTAGCTTTTGTAATCAAGAATAAACTCTATGGGTATAGAATGTAATCCCTCTGCATACTTATTTCTGATACCTTTATTTTACCAACTCATTGCTCCTTCAATACCTTGTGTTTGCCTTTCAACCATATCATGCATCATCATTTAACCGGTGACAAGTTACCTTAAATCCAATTTTTCTTTATGCTTACAAATACTCCCCAATTTCAGCAAATATTCTCTTTTCTCCATCACTGCAGTGAGCTTCTGTTTTGTCCTTTTTAACTGTTGCACTTGCCTGTCATTAGTACTCCTTTTGACTTGAAGAAATCATCTTTTTCAATCATAAGAACCTGATAAGCAATTTATGTCCCCAAAACAACAATCCTCAACTTGTTTTTAGTTGGCTGTTCTTCATGTGAATTATGTGTAATGGTATATTGATGTTAGTTGACATCTAATAGGGATTGATTTGACACTACCAATCTCATTTCTTCTAGGTACTTAGGTCCTTAGGTCCTAAGACCTGAGTGGAGATGATAGGCCCTTTGTTTTTGTTGGTTTATCATGTCACCAGGTGCTTAATATTTGAGGGTTACTTTTTATGAAAAATACAGTAAAAAATTTTTGCAGCTCATAAGATATCCTTTACCTGGTTATAGGGAAGTGGTACTATTGCTGAGCTCATGAAGAGCAATTAAATAACAATAATTCACTAACATTTCAAAATTAGACATCATCATTTTTCTCACATTAAAACTAGTATAGTTAGTCTTAAGCAGCTCATCATTTTGTTATGGGGAGATTTAGTACACATTTAAATCAGTGTTTTAGTTAAATGTAAATTAGTATTTTTATTTTAAACTGCAAAGAGCTGGCACTCACTCAGAAATATGGAAATGGCAACCAATAAGAGGGAAATGGTTTTCTTCTCTAAGATACCTATATGAGAAAATATTATTAACAATAATGAGAGTGAGTTGTTCACATGGAGAGGGCGTTATGCCCACAAGTACTCTTGAGGCAACATGGCAAACTTGCCTGTTTCAAAAGTTCTGATTTATGTAGTGCCTTATTCACTGTGCAACAATATCAGTCTCTGAAGTGCATCCTATAATTATACAAGCAATAACCATTTCTTTTTGTTTATAAAAATAACAGTAAGTGAAGAGCTGAAATGTAATTTCCTGAAGCAAAGATCTTGAAAATTGATAACATCTTTGTAACTCTTCATCTATCATTTTCAAATCCCAGTTCATAAGATCAATATTTCTGTTTGTTAATGATTTCTCAACAATGTCGGCCCAGAAAGTGACAGAAAATCACACGTATATCTAATTAATATGTGAAAATATCAAAATATAATGTCAATTCAATTGTTCACAATAATTGAAGGATTAAAATGTCCTATTTCATTGTGTTTTCTGGTTACGTGAAAGTTGATCCATTTGTGCTAGATATATGAACCAGTTAACTTACTATGTCTCATTGAGTTACTTACTGTGTCACTGAGTAGATATTAACCAACCACAAGTCTTCAATTTAGAAATCAAAATATTCATTATATGGTCAATATTCTTTGAAAAAGTATAACAAAAACAGAAATGTAAAGATTCTACCAAATACCATAAGTATAAAAGAGTAATGGCCCAGAAAAATGATTTTCATTATTTCAAATATAAATTTAACTCAAAATTTGATGCAAAAAAGTTTTGGAAAACAACTAGATAATTTTGAATTTATGTAATCTTATTTAAAGAGGTGGTGATAAAAATGCAAATATGAAATTGGCTGTAGCTCTCTTTAGCTAACAGAATAAATCTTAGTTGAATCATTTATCCCCCTTTATACATATTCATATTCTTGCTGTAGCCTGAAAACTGAGAGGTAAAAAAGTAAGGCCTTTAGGGTATCTAGGACATAATTGGCAAACAGATTAAAAGTCATAATAGTTGGCAAAGTGCCTTCTTCACGTCTCTTTCTCATTGCCTATGCTTATCTCCATATGGTGCCTCTGTTTCAAGCTAGGCACTATCTCGTCTTCTCCAAATGAAGCAGAATCAAATTTATATTTCATTTTAATCTGCTTATTCTAAGAAATTAATGGCACCTGCCCCACATGCAGACTGACATGCCTTCGTTTAGGTGAACTGTTAACATAATATCTGACTTTACCCTTGTCAAATGACATATTTGTTTTTTGGTTTTCTTATATAAGAGAGACTATGTTTACTAGAAACTGTTCTACCATCCCTTTATGACAGTTGACTGATATTATGTACATAAATCAAACACTTAAATTAAATTTACTTTTCATTTTGCAAGAAATTCCTATGCCAGACTCTTTGGGGACTATGAACCAATTAACCTTTCTTGATTTCTCTTGAACACTTCTTGGTTTCCATTTATATTTCTTAGCACTCCTTTGGTCATAGGTTAAAAAAGATCACCTGAATAGTTTTAAGCAAAGAGTCCAATTTAGTGCAAGGACTTAGAGATCTCTTTTGTAAGCTATACACAGCAATGGGGTTGGCACTGAGGAATGTCTGAGAAAGAGGCACTGGACTGCCTGCCTTGAAAAACTCAGCTGTCCCCTGTCATCTCTGTGTCTCTGTGCAGTTGGTGAGTCTCCAGTTGCAGACCAGCTCTTTTTGTTCAGTTCATATAATGGAAAATGGCTATTGAATAACTCCATGTTCGTGTTGCCTTCATTAAGAGATGACAGAGTTGAAGTCTTGTTTGCAACTACATGTTTTCAGAGTCAAACTAGGATCAGCCCCATATATTTTGGCCTGAAAGCTGAATCATGTCAGACAAACATAGCTGTTGCTGTGGTAAACCATGTAAATGGTGGGAGGACCTTTGAAAGCAGTACAAGATGCCTTGATTTTAACTCTCAAATTAATTATATGACATTTTGACTTACCGAAGAGCTAATTAGGTTGATCACTTCTATTCATTAATTTTTAGTATCAATGATCAATTAAATATCATTCAAATAAATCTAGAGCTTTATTTAAGGGAAAGTTAGATTTGGCTTTTGCTTGTAATCATGCCTTTTAAATCCTACTACTTATGATCCAGATATATTAATAATATTTGGGCATTTGGAATCATTTTACTAGCAAGCCAGATAATATATTCATGCATTTTTTATTTTAGAGATAAATAATACTATGCTGTAATATTGCTGAAAATGCAAGTACATAGGTTCATATGTAGTTGAAACTCTAAAATATTGTTGACCCTGGCACTCTTCTCTGATGTAATGTGGTTCATACTCATTAGGTCCAAAGGCAGGCATGATAGATGCATTGCTGAGATCATGGTGCCCAGGAAGCCAAGGTCATAGGTGTAAGCTCCGTATGGGCCAGGTTTTCTGTAGAAAGAAAATGAAAAGCCAGCATCTCAAGTCTTATCTCTTTTTTGGATTAACACATACCATTAAACAGGAGGTATACTGACGGTGATATGAAATAAACCAAACCAAAATGCATGTCCTCCTTACTGTACCTAAGATCAACTTCATATATAAAGAGAATTTATTTATTTAATCAAAAGAGTATCTTGGTTCAAGAGCATATTCAGCAAAAGCATATACTCTGGCCTTTATGGAAATAGGTCCTCTTTACTTTCAACTATTCATCTATAAAATGTATAGGTATGTTGTGAAATAATTGGTTAGTCATCAGCATGACCAATATAAATCATAATATGTATTATTCCTGAACCCCTATAGCATGCCCTGAATATTATGATTTTGCTACAGTAACTAGCTCTGTGTTTGAATATACTTAATTCCAGTTCTTAGGTTGGAAAAAAAGAGAGAAAAGGAGGGAGAGAGGAAAATATTGACTGTGTTAGAAGAAAAGCAGTCTTGAGGTCCAACACAGTGGCTTTTACTTTGAGAGATTAAACGTCTTGTAATTCTAACCTGTTTTGGATGCCCGAAGTCACTAAGCTATGAAACTGACTGATGAATCAATGATTGTTTTAGGAAAAGCAAGCTACAAGTATTTGGGATTTAAACAAAATGGCATGACACCTCAATGCATATTTTCTAAGAAATTTGAAATTATACTTAACTAAGACTTTCCAAACCTGGTAAGAATTTATCAGAACTTGTTGACTTGAAGGCCATGGTATATTAGCAAATGGTGATAATTTTAGGTAGCTTTGATTGAAGAGCTCATTTGAGATCCATGTGAACAGTCTCACTGAAATAACATAAATTAAAGAAAGAAAGTATGTTATCAGCCAGTAAATACAGTTTTTCTCTCACAACTGTGAAATAGTGAGATGACTGGCCTGTTTATACCCTTTTCATTCTAACAAATACATGTAGGATAAAATACACCAAATACTATTATGATTCCTCTGTTAATACTATTTTCTTTACTTATATCAGGTGTGCTAAAGCACACACATTCACATGCATATGGACATTTTAAGGTTTGTTTTCCTTCCTGGTTCTGTCGGCTTCCATTTTAGGTCTGGTTTATGCTGCTGTCTGTATCGATGTCTGTCAAACTAGCCAGTAGTTGTGTCAGTTAACTCCATATTGCTTTCTGACATGATTCTGAGAGCAATCTGAGTGCCATTTTTGCTTTGACATACAGATTTCTTTTCAAACCAATGCAGATTCCCTTACTGCAAGGAATAGATTTCTTTCTCTATCAGAATCAGAGTGGTTTATTGTCTCTTTGATACTGCAGGATTTTCTTTCAGAGAACTTTTTCTATTTTAGCAGGATGTCCCTTTCTTGACCTAAAGATCAGCTATTTTCTAAACCAGCATCTCCCTTAAAGGGCAATATACAAATTTTAATAATACTTTTATTTGATAAAACATCATCTCTGTAAGCATTGAAACATCCTATTAATATTAACATACAATGAAATAGTCACACAGCTGTGTTTTCTTTGGTCCTTGACCCCAGGATTTTCAGAACCAGTAATTAATTAAACTAATCAATTAACTAATTTGGTACAAGAGTCTGGAACAGAGTCGTGTCTGCACTGGAAGCAAGTGGAAGATTTTATTTGGGTCCGGCAGACTCCATAGAACTACCACTGTGACTACTCAGGAAGGTCAATTGATGATATCTTTCCTTTATTTCAAATTCCTACTCAGCTTTTTATAACCCAAGACATAAAAATCTAAATTCTTTAGCATACTACACAGGTCAGAGTATGATCTGAACCTCCCCAACTTCCAGTAAACTTCATTCCTTGCTGCTCTACCCTCCAGTGCTTTACTTGACCATTCCCAGAACATGCCTTGAGATCACACCTTGATGTTTTTGTGTTATGCTGTTCCCTTTGAGAATGTTCCTTTCTTCCCCCTTAGGTTTGGGAAACTTAGCCTTCCACACTCATAGTAAGTATTGCCATGTGTATTAGTCCATTCTCACACTGCTATAAAGATACACCTGAGACTGGGTAATTTATAAAGAAAAGAGGTTTAATTGGCTCACAGTTCTGCAGGCTTCGGCTTCTGGGGAGGCCTCAGGAAATTTCTAGTTATAGAGGAAAGCAAAGGGGAAGCAGACACATGTTCACATGGCTGGCAGGAGAGAGAGAGAGAGAGTGAAGGGGGAGGTGCTACATACTCTCACATAACCAGATCTTATGAGAACTCTATCACAAGACAGCATAGGGGGATAGTGCTAAACCACTGGAAACCACCCTCATGAAACAATCATCTCCCACTAGGCCTACTTCCAATGCTGGGGATTACAATTTGACATGAGATTTGGGTGGGGACATAGAGCCAAACCATATCATCATGACAAGAAGGTAGGCCAGATGAAGTCAGATATTCATTTCAATAGCTCCAGTAGAATTGGGTCCATTTGCACTATGGTGCTGCCTTGTGTAGTGTCTGGCCACATGACTTTTCTTTACATTAGACCAGAAAGTCTTTGAGGGCAGACCACAAGTCTTAATGACCTTTATAGACTGGTGCTTAGCATGGTGCTTGGCACACAACAGAGGTCCAATCAGTGTCTATTGTTCAATGGCTATCTTTCTGGGCTAAAGTACAATGTGAAATGCATTTTCTTTATTCATTATAGTTTCTTATGCAACAAAATTTGTCTCTTAAGAATTAAAAAGCAAGTTATTTTTTCATTTCACATTTAAAGGATTAAACTTAACAAAGCCCTTTTAAGAAGGCTTCACTAAAACTTGTACCATTGACTTATGTGAATTGCTATATTATTCTGTTGCACTATAAACACAACTGTAATATTGACAGACAATAGATCATCAAGGGAAGTCCAGATGTGTTTGGTTTTATGTTTTTAATTTCACTTCTTCTTGACAATGGAAGACAGAGTTGAAGGGATAGACTCAATGCTTAGACTTACACATAATGAACAACTGCTGTGATAACCATCAGTCAAGGTTAGAAGATCAAAATTAATATCTATATACATTTACATTCTGCAAAGGTCTTTTATATACCTTTTCCTTTTTGCCTCTCATAATAGCCTTTTAAATTACATAGACAAGCAGGCATTGTTATATGCTCATTGTACAGATAAGGATGCGGATGCCGTGGTGC
This sequence comes from Nomascus leucogenys, assembly GCF_006542625.1. NCBI lineage: Eukaryota > Metazoa > Chordata > Mammalia > Primates > Hylobatidae > Nomascus > Nomascus leucogenys. Next base: position 51,866,331 of record NC_044384.1, on the reverse strand, counting down.
ATACTCACGAGTAACTGGAGATTCTGGGACACAAATGCAGGGCTCCTGGCTGAAAACCTTTCTCTTTCACTACACTGTACAGCATTCCTTATTCTATGAATCTGACTACCTACAGATTCTTTTAATAAGTAAAACAATCTATTTCTCACTCACACTTTCATAGCTGATGTATTTTTCTTTCTTATACTATCTTCCCCTCCCTCCCTTTTGTTTTCTCCAAGACAGAATCTCACTCTGTCACCCAGCCCGGAGCGCTGTGGTGCTATCACAGCTCCCTGCAGCCTCAATGTCCCAGGCTCAAGCCATTGTCCCACCTCAGTATCCTGAGTAGCTGAGACTTCAGACATGTGTCACCATGTTCTGCTAATTATTTTATTCTACTTTTTGTAGAGATGGGGTCCCACTATGTTGTCCAGACTGGCCTCAAACTCCTGGGCTCAAGTGATCCTCCTGCTTTGGCTCCCAAAGTGCTGGGATTGGCATTACAGGCTGAGCCACTGTGCCGCCCCTCTCCTTCCTTTTGAATTACTTCAGTTATTTCTGCCTGGGCTCAAAAAAACTTGAGGTAGGAGACTGGCATTTTATTACGAAAGTAAAACACTCTCAAGTTTTAGAGATATTCTAATTCAAAAGGAAACTTTAGTAATGCCAACTGAATGCTGGTAAAAAGATGTGCAAGCAAAATAGTTACATTCATTCATATTCAAAATATGAGTAAACTTCATATGAGGATAGCCAACATCCTCAGATTTCATTTTATTTCTCTTTTCTGGGAACATTAACAGAATTGAAATAGTGGGGTCAACTTTCAAATACATTAAAAGCTTGAAATTTTACCAAAACATGCAAAATTTACAACTGAAATTTGAAATTTTGCTATATTAGAGGCAAAAATCCATCTTTATGAACATTTTATTATAATTAAAGACATTTAAAAGAAAATGTAGTGGTTCAAAATCTGGATCTTAGAATTAGACATGACTAAGTTTTTTTTCCAAACTGTAATTTACTATGTGATTTTAGGCAACTTACATATATACTTTTTGAATCTTAGTTTACTCACTGGTAAGACAGGTTGAGGTTTGGATCAAATTAGATAATTTCTATAAAGAATATCAGTAACGAAAAGATGTGCAAAATAAAAGATTGTTATTGTTATGACATTAGGCTAATTTATCCCTTTGTTAGTTTTAATACCCCATTTTAGGGTCTCAGGTACCATTGATATGTACCTCTGAATAACATGAAAATAACCTACACACTCAGTCTTCTAATCCAACTTTCTTTTCTAAATTCTCTTCACTATTTCTCTCAAAGGCCTGTGAGATGCACAACACAATGGCAGGATTATAAGTGAGCCAAGGATGTAGGAACTACATTTCAAGCTTTCTTCGACATAAATTGAACTAATGGTCAGTTATTTTAGGTTCTCAAGAAAATCAATAATTTATCTTTCATTCCAGAAAGATTTTATGCAGCTCCAGATAGTCAGAAAATCATCTGCTATGAATGTTGAGAGAAGTTTTTATTTAATTTTGAAAACACCAAAATATTTTTTTACCTTCTTTAAAAATATAGGCATATGATATGGTTTGAATATGTGTCCCCACACAAATATAATATTAAGTGTAATTTCCAATGCTGGAGGTGGGGTCTGGTGGGAGGTGATTGGATCGTGGGGGTGGTTTCTCATGGTTTAACATCACCCCCCCTTTTTGCTGTCCTAACCACAGTGAGTTCTTGTGATATCTGCTTGTTTAAAAATGTGTGGCACCGCCCCCATCTCTCTCTTCCTTGTGCTGCAGCCATGTGAAGTGCTGGCTCCGCCTTCGCCTTCCACCAAGATTGTAAGTTTTCTGAGGCCTCCCCAGAAGCCGAAAAGATGCCAGCATTATGCTTCCTGTACAACCTGCAGAACTGTGAACCAGTTAAACTTCTTTTCTTAATAAATTACCCAGTCTCAGGTATTTCTTTATAGGCAATGAGAGAATGGCCTTATACAGCATACCTTTTGAAAACCACTCACATAGTATTCATAAATTGGATATATAATTTGAATATATTATCCTTATTTATAGACCATGTTTGTCCTCATACACTTGTATCATTGTGAATTATAATAGATAATTCTTATCTCTGACATCAACATTTTAAGGTGATAAAATGTTATGAGAAAACAAAATGAATCAACCTTTGGATTATCTTTTTCAATCAAAAGCATTTTTGAGAGCACTGAAATTAAAGCAAGTTTTAAAAGATGCTACTTATGACTATTAAGTAGGAATTGTTAATAATTACATACTATACCCTTTCACTCCAGTAAGTTATACTTGATTATGTTCTAGATATTTCCCTTATCTTGAGAAACTGAAACCTCTACATTTTTTTAAAATCACCTTACTATCAAGTACTGAAGAGCACAGTGTTACAGCATAACTTAACTTCTGTACGTATAATCTAGTAGAATTTAAGACAATACACACCAATTAACTGGTATAGAAACATGCAGGTATATGCAAATCGTGCCTACTAAATTGGGATATTCAAAGGAAAGCAAAAATATTTTTAGCAAGGAATTCAAATGTTCAAGTGGTATAATATTTACAGTCTAGATAGAATGCTATCACATTTTAAAAATACATCCCTAGAAGTTTATACAAAGTACCTATCTCTATCTGTCAGGAGAATGTTTGTGGGCCATCTGGATCAGATAAATTTTCTTTCTTCCTGTGTGTTTTTGGGAATGCATTCTGCATTTCCCATGTCCTTTATTTCTTGGGCTCCTTCCTCCCAGTTTGGCTCTACATGATGGCCTAGTGAGTTTCCCTACGTTTTCTTCCTTGCAGCTACCAAATCAAGCACACGTGTTCTTCCATAGATGAACTAATCACTGTGGGTAAACCCTGGGAGTCATAAAAATAACTGCAATTTCAGATAGCTCCTGGGGTCTTGGTGTCCTTAAGAGCTACATTACTTCTATTTCAATCTGTCACTCCCCACTGCACTAATATTCCTGCTGAATCTCTACCTGATTTCTACAATGCACTAGAAACACACGAACGGAGAAACAGCAAAACAAAATCCCCAAAACCTCCTACATGACCTTTATAGTAGAAATGGAGGGGGTGGTTTGTATCCAGCACTGCAGACACATTGAAAGTGAGTGTAAAATGGCCCTGATGTCAAACTTTCCCATGCTGTTATTTAGGCATCACTGCTTTCATTCACCTCCACACTCTTCCTGTGCATTGCAGATGTGGCCCTTGAACTCACCTCTTTTCACATTGCCTCATTCCCAAGAAGTCAAAGACTTCTTTGTCTAGTCATTCCCTAGACAAAGACTTCCTTCCTGGGAGTTCTTATACTATGTGGTTTAATTTTGTTTTTACTATACTGCAACATTAAATGGCTAAGTTACCAAAGTTAAAAACAGATTAATAAGCATGAACTATGGTGTGCCTCTCAGAACCTTCTGGAAAACTGAAAAATGTGCTTTCCCATTTCTGAGAGTAGTGCTGGCAGATGGCCCTCAGTCGTCAGCCCTCTTCTAGGGTTGCCTCCCAAGGCTAAACCCTTCCTAGGGCTGCACACATCCAGTGGCATATCTATACTGGGTTATATAGGCGTGTCTGCAACCCACCCTTGGGCTTCAATTTGGGACCACCCTGAAGGACCAGTATAGTTTTCTAGTTTCCTCAGGTATCAGTTGAGAACCTTTGTTGACACTTCATGGCAGCCCAACTTCTCCCTCTACCTAATCTGGCTTCTTTCCCTTTCTTTCCACAAACATAAATCCTTAAATTACTCCAGATAAACTTTCTGCATGCTAATCTCCATCTCAGTATGCTCCCTTTGGAGCCATCCTGGGAAAGGTTCTTAATTAGTGTTCCTCCATATGGTTACCAACTGTCTAAATCAGATGAGACCCCAACAACGCTTTTAGGCAAATCCAGACTCGCTCTTCTCTTGGGTAATCCTGCATGGCGGGTTCAGTTGCTCAGACTGTGGTCTTGGGTATATTGGTGTGGGAGCCAGGCAGTATTTTCAAAAGATCCCTAGAAATTCTAATATGTAGTAAGTTTAGGGACCACTGGCCAATAAGCTCAACCATTATCCATCAAGTCCTTCCACGTTCCTGGATGCCTCTTATTGTAAAAAACCCTTGCCAACTCTTTGGAGCTTTTTCTTGTGCTTTATTTGGACAATAGTTTTGTTTAATGCTCATCTGAGGAGCCATGTTTTTTCCACCCTGAGACTAATGAGTGACTTCAGTCTCCTTGGCTCCCATTATAGTTCCTCCATTCTTCAAGGTCACTACATGATTTATTCACATATTGCATCTTTCCTAGAGGACTAGTCACATGAGAAATAAGGTTTGACAATAGAAGAATCAATTTAACATGCAAAAACAGTAAAAGACAGTATTCTTCAAAGGACAAAATATCAGTTTGTCACACCATTTAATAATTTTGTCTCACCATTAAGAAGTCATAATTACAATAAATTATTGCAACTACAAGAAAAACAAAATCAACAAGCAAACATACCCTGGAACAAAAGAACAAATGAATAGCTCCATCTCTGACCTGTTTCTCTGGGTTGTGCCATCAGTACATTCTGAGATAGCTAAGTTTTGGCTTTTAGTTTGTAGGAGAGATACATAGCTGAGGTTTCAATCTAAGTAGCACCTTTTTTTTTTTTTTTTTTTTTTTTTTTTTTTTTTTTTTGAGGAGTCTCACTCTGTTGCCCAGGCTGGAGTGCAGTGGTGCAGTCTTGGCTCACTGCAAGCTCTGCCTCCCGGGTTCACGCCATTCTCCTGCCTCAGCCTCCCGAGCAGCTGGGACTACAGGCACTCGCCACCACGCCCAGCTAATTTTTTGTATTTTTGGTAGAGACAGGGTTTCACTGTGTTAGCCAGGATGGTCTCGATCTCCTGACCTCGTGATCCGCCCGCCTCGGCCTCCTAAAGTGCTGGGATTACAGGCGTGAGCCACCGCACCTGGCCAAGTCGCACCTTTTTTATGATACATATGCCATTTTTCCAAGTTATTGATTTAATATTTAAAATCTAACATTTATACAGCCTTTTCCAGTTTATAAAATACCTTCACATCAATGGTCTCATTTCACATTCTTCAGTTGTGCTAAATGATTTCATAAACTTGGTGATACTGGTATTAAGTTCTTGTAAAGAATGTGATTCTGATTAACAAAAGCAATTTGATATATTTGCTTCTATGCCCTGTATATCCAGTTATTCAAGTTTAATGTTGCATGATGACCTAATTTCTGAAAGATTCCTATACATGCAGCCAAAGGGTTTAAGAGGAATGATACTATTAAGAAGGGAAATATTAGAAAGTAGATATAGAATTAGGTGAGCCAGGCTAAAATGGATGATTCTGCTAACATAGCTGAGTTATTAAATCTGCACTTTTTATGCCAAAGTCCACAAGGAAAATCTCCAGAGTAATAAAGTTTGATCTCTTTAGGATCTATCACTTCCAGGCAATTTAATCGATTTTCAGAATTTCTGTGGTTCCAAGTTTCCTGGATGTACTTGGATATTCTTCCAGACCTGGCAATTAAGGAAACAAAGTTAACAGGTGTTGAAGAATTCTGGAAATTGGGACCAGAAATCAAGTACAATTCTACTTCCATAAACTTGACTATAAGGGCCAAATAAATTATATAAAACATATTTAATGCTGCTTTTAATAATGGTAAAAAGTTCAAAACCTGGAATGCAGAAAACTTAGATTTTTTATTTTTTATGAGATAGAATAAACTCTCTTACCCACATAATTGTGTATATTAGAAGGGCAAAAAGAATATGTATGATAGAATTACAAAGTTCTTATGGAAGTTCTGTCTGAAGCCTTTTCAAATGTTTGAAAAAATATGAGAATAACCTGAAACTTAAAAAGCTTTTTGAGAGTGAAACATTTTCTTTCTTTGTAAATTATAAAAGGCTATGGTGTAACAATTATAGGTAGGTAGATAAACATGAACATGTCTTCCTAATAATAGATAACAATAGCTAACTTGTAATGGTGTGTTTACAATGCTCCAGGTGTCCCCTATTCCACAGACAAGGACACAGAGAGAATGAACAAATTATCTGAAGTTATGCAGCCATTAAAGCGCACAGGTGGGATTTGAACCTAGGGAGAATCATACCAGTCTGTGCCTCTGGCCATGTTTAATTTCTTCTCAAGGCACTTGAGGGATGTTGCAGCACTCTGGAAGGCCAAGAGTTAGTATATTAGAAAAACAAATGTTTTTTATCCAAGCTATGTTGCATAAAGAAACAGAAGAAAAGATTCATCTTTCTTAGTGGAGAAGAAAACGAGTTTCTGCTAGCAGAGTAAGTGTTCCCCCAGAGCCTGGAAATGTTACTTTGATTTCCAAAATTGTTCAGCTTACAACTGGAAAATGAAACATGTGGGCCAGAGATGGTAGGTAGGTCTTGTTTTGTGTACGAATGAGGTTGTCCATAGTGGCTATGTGAGTGCACCTGGCAGCTTTCTAAGCCCTGGAGAGACAGATGACTAAGAACGCTAGGAATGTGTGAGTCTTGGTGTAAGCAGTCAAGGAACTTAGTGAGTATAATAAACCATTATGTTTTCTAAAAGTTTCCTCTTATCCTGAGGTCTCCCATTCATCTCCTTCCCCTCCACACACCCACACTTCTATGCTTAGTGTTTCACAGGGTATTATGGTTCCTTGTAAATTATGTGATACATTCTTAAAGTTTAGAATGAACTAAATTAAACATTTAATTTAGGTATATAAATATTTGACTGTCTGAACACTCCAAAATGGCGATCCTATGTGGTTCAACGAATACACACATGGTACTATGCAAAAGAGCCACTCTTTCTCTTATTCACTCAGCCCTCTGCTTTTTCACTCAGTGTCTTCTAGAGGTAAGTGTGAGCTCTGGAGCTAGACAGTTGGGCTTAATAAATCATGGCTCTGCCACTGACTAGCTCAGTGTCAGTTGACAAGCCACATAACTTCTCCTAATAGAGCTTCTCCATCTCAAGAAATCAGGAAAAGTAAAAGTGACCTTATATACCTTAATATGTATTTCATAGACTCAGACACTCTGATGCTAGTACTTTACTGATGTTACCAAAAAGCATCAATGTAAAGTTTTCACACAACTATAGCACCTTGTTGGGGTAACGCTATTAACTGTATGTAGCTTCTTGATCTTAGAATTGTTAAAATGTGGGAAGTAATGATGAGTCTATAAGAAGTGATGAAGTAATTACTATAAATATTAAATGAATTCATATGCCAAGGCCACAGCCCGGTATCTATACACGTGGAAAGAACTCAGTATTAATAAAATCCATCCATGCTGTTGGATGGGTTTCTGTGCAGGGGTTTACACAAGACTGGCAATAGTTTTGGCTCAACATGGTCTCTGAGGCCATATTTTCTACAACCACAAAACAGGTCCACTTTAATTTATATTGTTCACGTGAGGCCTGAAGAGATGAGGCTTTGATTTAGTTTTATTTATTCCAAAGGTTGCAGAGATACTAGTGCAGTGGTATGAAACTAGGTATTCCAGGTGAAAAAACTCTGGGACAAAAGGAAAACATTTCCTTCAGTCTGTGGTGGTTGATGCTTTTTTAGATACCTAAAGATTAAGATGGAGATAAAACAGGAAGAAAATGAAACAAAAAAATTATTAAAATAGTCTCAGCATCCGAATAGAAAAGCCATTTAAAATGAAAATGAAAACATTCTCATTCAATAATGTTTTGCTGCTGACCACGGATGTTAATAAGATGTCTTTACCATATATGATAAAAAAACTATTAGAAAAAAGCAGCAAACTCTAAAACTGTACTATGCAAACTACCTTTCTCACAAAGTAGAAACTAGAAAAATAAGCTGTCACTGATAAATATATATGTATTAACCTACAAGATAAAGGTCAACATTCTTAAACTTGTAGTTTTTTATTCAACATTCCTTAGTTGCAGAGAAAGATCAAGTAAATTACTGTAGAAGCTGACATCCATTTCATAATTAAGTTAGCCATGAATTCCTGAATATATAAATACTTTTTTGAATTACTCTTGAGGTCAGCATGTCCAAACTTTAAAACCTGATTAAATGAATCTAATATATCAAATATATGTTGGCTTACAATAACAGAATACCTCAAAGGATGTCTGTCTCCTATCATGTTTCTGATTCACAAAGATGTTCCTAATCAACAGGCTTCACCTCTTCCCCTCCTTCTGCCTCCTTATCCAAGAGTGGGCACTTAAAATATCAGGTCAGGTGTGGTGGCTCATGTTGCATGTAACCCCAGTGCTTTGAGAGGCTGAAGTGGAGGATCACTTCAGGCTAGGAGTTCAAGACCAGCTTTGGCAACATAGTGAGACCTCCTTTCTAAAAAAAAAAAAAAAAAAAAAAAAAGGCCAGGGTCTAAACAAAAGCCAGGCACACCCTAGTCCCAGCTACTCAGGAGCCTGAGGTATGAGGATGTCTTGAGCCCAAGAAGTTTGAGGCTGCAGTGAGCTATGATCATGCCACTGCACTCCAGCTTGGGTGCCACAGCAAGACCCTGTCTAAAAAAACTGTAATTCTCATGTAGACTTAGTTTTTGCTAAAACAATCATAAAAAATATATTCTCAGATTTTAAGTTGTACCTATCGTTAGCACATCCATTTGTTGTACTAGAAATTAAAGGTATTGGAATTACTTTAAATATACAAATAATCTCTCTCAAACTTGTTTTAGCTGCTGTAGCATCATCTCTTTTTCCACCCACCCAGTGCTTAACTAGGCTGGCTGAGAAGCAGAAAAAATGGTGATGTATGAGCTTTTACTACAAACCTTACAGAAGTACTGATGACCAGTGAAAAAGCAAGACCTGTAAGACTGAACTTGCTGCATTAAAAAAAAAGACAGAGAAGTGCTCTTGCTTTCTCCCCTCTGAGTCCTATCATAATGGGGGTCAATCAACTGATACTTCCAGGAAGGAAGTTTTTTTTTTTTTTTTTTTTTTTTTTGCTGTTTGCTTGTTGTTGCTAAGGATATGGTGATAATAAGTGTCAGGTAGTTTATATTTGTATGATCTCAAAGTCATCTTGTGAGTCAAAAAAGTGACAGTTCAGGATCACATGAACTCTTAGGTCTTCCAGTTTTCCTTATGAGTTAGTCTTCCAATTTTTCCTTTGAATATGAAAATGATACTTTCTCCCCCCAATGAGGAAAAACTTTTAAATCAAAACATAAAGCTACAATGAGGTAAACATGAGAGGGAAAAGGAGCCTGGTTGTTGAATGTCTCTTCTTTTTAATATCATCAGGGTCCATTAACACGCTGGTGACCTGGAGATACCCTGAAGAGCTGTGGGAACAACCAGTGAGAGCCTAGTTTATTGAGGTCACAACTCAAAATGCAGGATTGTTACTGGCTTAAAAGGACGTAAACTGCAAAAATCAAATCATTGTCTGAACTGATGTTTTACCAATCCACTGTTACAGTGTCTGTTTGAAAATGGCATTGAAATAAAAGTTTTAGAACATACATGTTGTTTAAAATGTAGAAGGAAAAATTATTCAAGTTATTAACAATGAAGAGATGGACATGCTACATCAGACTAAAATCACACACATATTTGGCTAACAAACAAAAAATCAACAAAAGAAAGCAGGTATGGCTATATTAATATGGAATAATGTGGAATTTAGAACTGAGGGTACTGAAAATTACCGAGCAAGGACTGGTAAAAGTTGCAATCCAAGTTTTAAGCACATATCATCATGGTCTGGAAATACATCCAAAAAGCTCACAGGAAATGTTAATAAATCCCTTTCAAGAACTGATAAACCAAATGTAAGTAAAACACTAGTATTTGAAAAACAAATTAATAGGCTTGGAGAAATGTGTACCCAATAACCAAATGAATAAATACTCTGTATCAATAAATATAACGCTGGTTCTTTTAACAGAATAATAATATTTGACTACCCTGATGAAGAAAAAAAGTAAAAGAAAAAAGAAGAAAGGGAGAAAGAAAACATAACCTAAGGTATGATACAGATTTTATGAAGATAATACTGTATGCAATTTTCTATTGATACATTTTTTAAAAGCTAGATTCTGCAAGAGACTTTTCAGGAAAATGTAAATTGTGAAAATTGTTCAAAAATAAGTGCAACATCTGAATTATACCAATTCCTACTGAAGAAAACCTATCCCCAAAATGGTAAAATTATAGGAGAATTTGAGAATTTTTAATGGAGAGTTCATTGTGATGTATATAATCCAGAGCATAGGAAAAATGGCAGTCTTCCTAATTACTTATTTTAGGCTAGCATAAGCCTAACACTGAGCAAAAATATTGAAAAAAACAAAGTATAAGATAACCACATATAACTTAGAATTCCTAAGAAATATAGCAGCAAATAAAACACATCAACCCATTAAAAGAATAACATTATGACCAAGTAGGTTTATTCCAGGAAAGTTCAATTCAATATTAGAAAATCTAATGGCATTAATGATGTAATTCACTCTATTAATGGGCTAATACACAATCATCTATGTAGATGAAGAAAGTGTATCTTATAAAATTCAACATGTACACATAAAATCTCAAAGTAAGTGAAGTATAAACTTGTATCTATACTAAATGCTATGCATAATCGTGAACCATAGAAAGCCTTCCTACTATAGTCAGGAATAATAAAACAATGCTTGTAATGATTACTGCTACTAACGGTACAGAAAAAAATACTATTCATCTTGGAAAAAGGAAAAAACTGTCATTAATTGCAGTTATGATTGTCAGGAAAATCCAAGAGAATCGCCAAAAAGCTATTAAAAGTAACACAACAGTAAAATAAGAGAGTAACAAGAGAAATAAAAGTTGATAAATTTCCAGCAGAGCAGTAAAGTGTCACTAGAAAAAATGCTACGAAAAGTAGAGCCCACTCATAATAGCAATGAAAATTATTAGAGTGTAATAAAATGAGATATTTAGTGAAATTCCATGAAAGTACATACAGTGTGAAAAGTGAGAATAATATTACAGTATTGGATAGAATAGTAAATGAAACTGTTAGCTTTTCACAATTCAATCAAATTTTGAATAAAATTTGTTACAGAACTTCACAATATAATTCTACAATTTATGCACAAGAGAAAATGTGAAAAAACATAAGAAATTTTAAGTGGCTTGTTCAGAACTGACAATTTAGTGTAAAAATTGAATATTGTAGAGGAATTTAAAGATCAATGGAATAGAATAAAAGATCCGGAAACAAACACATGCTTATATGACAACTGTGATGTAAGTATGTGATATAAGCATATGTGATGTAAGTATATGTGATATGTGTATATGATGTTAAGTATATGTGATATATGTGATGTAAGTATACGTGATACGTGTATATGATGTAAGTATATGTGATGTAAGTATGTGATATATGTGATGTAAGTATATGTGATATAAGTGTATGTGATATAAGTGTGTATACGGTAAAGAATGCATTCCACATGGTTGGGTTTATATTGAAGTTTTTAAGAAGTAATGTTTGGAAAACAGATATAAGTGATATAACTGTATGTGATATAAGTGTGTATACGGTAAAGAATGCATTCCACATGGTTGGGTTTATATTGAAGTTTTTAACAAGTGGTGTTTGGAAAACAGATACAAGTGATGTAAGTGTATGTGATATAAGTGTGTATATGGCAAAGAATGCATTCCACATGGTTGGGTTTAGATTGAAGTTTTTAACAAGTAGTGTTTGGAAAATAGACCTTTATCTAGAAATTTTTTAGAAAGTTAGATTTCTGCATCACACAAAATCATTTCTAGGTGGATTAAAGAGATAAATGCAAAATAATGGGAAGAGAACAATATGGAATAATAATCTTATAGTTTAAAGGTGTTAAGACCTTCTCAAAAATCTAGTCAAACATAGAACCACATAAAAATGAAACTTGCTATAAATTTCTGTAAGAAAATTTACTAGACTAGCAAAAGATCATGAAAAAATGCATATAAGCTCTAACTAATTAGGAAAATGCAAATAACAGGGAAAAGAAAATACATAATTCAAAGAAACACAAATGGCTAATAAGCATAAGAAAAAAATCTCCAATCCCCTCATTAGTAATCAGAAAAGTCTAATTGTTAACATGAGGTATCTTTTGTTGCCTATCATAATGGCAAAACTTTTAAATGTGTGTGATGTCCAGGACCATTGAGGATGAGTGTAAATATATTTTTGTACACAGGCTGGTAGGAGTGTAAATTGGCATAGTTTTTACTTAGAGAAATTTGGCAACATCTTACTAAAATTTAAACTGCACATACTCTTATCATGGAAAATAACCATTTCATGGGGGTACTAACACTCTGTATGCATGTTTTTTATTAGCAATATTGCAGAAGAGATCCAAATTACCAGGAATGGCCTAGAAAAACATGTTTCTGGATGGGATCCATAAACCATGTTGATAAATGTATAGTTTTGGAGGTTTTATTATGTCACATGGTTACAGTCATTTTACAGAATACTTAAAACTAGTATGGTGGCCTGACTCAAAGGCTAACTTCCAAAGAAAAAAGGCGGGCCTGGCTAGATTGTCTTACATTTTGTGGTTACTATTTTGAGCTGCATAAAATCCTTTTGCCAGAGGAGGAAGTTGCTGGCTTTTAGAAAGCCTTGTCTTCTTTCAGCTAAAAGGCACTTTTAAGCATGCTAAAACATTTATAATTTCAGCCATATTTAATTAACTTATCTCCACATTCTTTAATCCAGCAATTCCATCTCGAAGACTCTACTCGTATTAGAGAAATATTCCCATGCAAAGAGACATGCACAAGATGTTTACTGTGGCATTGTTTTTAATAGCAAAAAAATTGGAAACAACAAATTAATTAGGAAATGGTTCAATAAAACTATTATGTTCATATTATGGAATACTATGTAGCAGTTAAAAAGAATGAGGTAGGTGTACATATATACTAATATGGAAAAATTACCAAGATATACTCAGTGAAAAAAAGGCAACTTACAGAATAATACATAATGTACAATCTCATTTTCACAAAAACAAAAGAAAATCATTATGGACGTGTGTGTAAAAATGCTTTTGGGAAGGACTAGAAACTACATCAACCAGCTAAACAGAAGTTCCTTCTGTAGCATGGCAGGGGGTTTCCATTTTTTATTAGTTTCCTAGTTTTTTTTTATATAAAAAGAATGTTTTTACAAAGAAAATACAGTTGTGTATTATGCCTACAAAAATTAACATTTACATTTATTGATTGTGTATATATAAAACCTTACAAACACTTAAAGTTTATATATATCTACACACTAGATATGGCCTGTGAATTGTGCATCAACCATAAGAAAATCATTTAAACAGTGTTTATCTAAATGGTGTAAACATTAAGTGTTATGATGTATGAATCTGAAAATACAGTTCAGTTTCATTTGGATGTACAACAGCATGGAGGCACAGTCTAAGAATCAATTTTAGAAAAGACTATTCCGATTAGCAAATTAGTAAGTTTCATTATGGAAATTCCCAGAGGCAAGCTCTGGCATTTAATGATTAGAAAAGTAACAAGAAAGTATTGCCTACAAAGTGAATCAATAGAAAAGTAAATTTCACTGTCTAATATAAAATAACCTTCATGTTAAGCAAAAAATATAGAGTTAATTAGAGGAGGTATATTATATAAGTGTTTTCAATGTGTACAGTATAAGACTATATGGTGTGATGATTAAGAAACAAACAAATAAATACAAGTGGACAATTCCTTTGCCTCTTAAAATTCAGAATGAATCAGTAAGATACATAAACAATTTTACAAAATTTAGCAAGATTGTTTCCTTTTGTTGCCCTCTGCAACCACTACTATATCAAACTGAAGCAAATGATCAAGTCAGTGGATAAAGGCCAGTCAAATCTAAGTGTGTTTCACTAAAGTACATAAAACAATGGCTTCAATGAATTGCACAAGAATTCCAGGTGTCCACTGCAGTTTCCAGGTTCAGTCCTATAACCCACTTTACTGAAGTTTCCCTTATGGTGGTGGCTCTAATGGGAAAGGCCTGTCAGTCAACAGAACAATTAGCTTGAGCAGAAACAAATTAAAACATGAGTTAATATATTAAGAATTAACACTGAAGTTCACTGAAGGTAAAGGATGTGATTTTTCTATCACCACCAGTAGGGTCTATTCCCGAATCACTTGATGTTTTTCTTCTATGATGATGGGAAGGTCCAAAATGATTCTCTCTGCTGCACACCGTACATGGTTGCCATGCTACGCGTTTCAATGGTGAATAGTGCAAGAACAAATACATACTTTTTGTACTGTTGTTCTCCAGTACTTGGGATTTTTGCAACATTCAAAGCAGCTCAAGTAGAAAAGAAAAAGTTCAAACCAGTCACCAGATCCAAAATTAGCATTTTATTCAGAACGCTGGGGTCAGAGGTGTATCATTTATATTCTGGTACACAATACAGAGGCAAAGCTGTTGTCAGAAGTCTCTCCAGTTTAAAAGCTTTTTTTTTTTCCATTTTTTTTTAAAAAAAAACACACAGTAGTGCCACCAGTGTCAGGCCACCCCTTTCTTTTCTTTCCTTTTTTTTTTTTTTTTTTGGTACAAATTATGTAAAACATTTGTGCTAAGAACTTTCTCCCTCCCCAAACCAAAAAGAAAATAAAAAATAAAAAAATTAAAAAAATTAAAAACTGAGTATTCTAACTACAGCTCAACAATTGAATCAAATGTCACTTTGTTTTGTAAATACTTTATCCATAACGAAAGATATAAACATGCAAAAAACCTGAATCCATAGTCCAAATAATACATACACATGTTCTGAAGTTTCTGCACTTCTCCATAGACTATGCCAATAAAACATTATGTACACATACTATTTTTACAGTGAAGTGGAAAAATACAGAAATAAAAAAGTGTACATGGATTAAGACCAAAATGTGTCTAACATTCTAGTTTATGAAAAAATTCAATTTTGCTACAAATTGGTGATATGAAAACTCCCTTTATTTGCAACCAGCTGAGTAAGTTTTAAGATTTTAGTGAAAAAAAAAAAAAAAAAAAACTAAAGTCTAAAACTAGAAGTAATGTACATTTTCCAATCTCATGGTCTCATCCCCCAAGATAATAAAATCGCTCCATGAGTTTTTTTGTTTGTTTAATTTTGTATTTTAATAAAAGCAAATGCAATGTAACAAAAGCGTGTTGAAGCATATCATGGTTTAACTTACTGCTCCCACCACAAAATATTTTGTCTTTTACTTATCGTTTCAGAAATCAGTACCATTAAAGCCTTAAACAGAAAACTAATTCCAATCTGAAAAAGGTACAAAAAGGCACATAAAATCCCAGTGCTTCTGTACTGTAAAATTCAAGTGTAACTGAGCTCAGTGTTTTTCCAAACAGTATGGATCACTGATATTCCCTCTGAGCCCAAATTGGTTTGCAGCCTATGCCAAAGCCTCCAGCAAGCACTGTGCTAGTAGACTACAAAGTTAAAGCCTAGCTTCTGTATGCTTTTTGGGAATATCAGTTGAAATTGTTTGTCCTTGTCCAAAAACCAAGTTCACCCTGAAGTTCAGTCATCACCTCCACCATACATGTCAGCGAGTTTCTTGAACCGTGGCCCCCAGTCGTTCAGGTAATCATAGTCCTGCTCACCACCACTACTTGAGGAATTAAGGGAGCTCAAGGACCCAGCAGTGGAGCCACTGCCTTCATAGTCAAACACTAACAGGGAGTCATATGGTGGAGCTGTGGGGTCATTGTCAGCCGCTTTAAGGCCCTGCAATTTGGAAACACAAAGAATGAAAGAATTAAGAGAAGGTTACAATTTACAAAACCACAAGCAGATCCCAATGAATTCATGGGATCAAACAAACACTGTTTGTAAGTTTCCATTTACAGACTACATTTTCAACACATGGAAACGGGGGATATAATCATTTGAAAGTTGGACAAAAATTAACGTATCTTTCCTGTGCAAAGAAACAACCCTAAGCAGTCAAGCTCAGGGAGGCCAAGACTTATGAAGGCAGGGGGTTAACTGGGTAATAAGTTGGACAGGTGGCAGAAATGAATGGCCCTACTTGAGGCAGAGAAGGAAGGATCTTAAATAACATATAGAGCAGCATTGCTAGATTAAATAAAAAAACACCTCACTGAAATACAAGAGACATACAAATGAGTACCATGTGGTCCGTGTCCCTCCACAGGCTTGCAGTCTAGCATAACAGGAATTACTACTGTGTGAAGCAAATGACAAGTGATGAAACTATGAAGTCAAAGCAAAAACCATCAGGTTGTGGGGGAAAAAATTCAGATCAGCGTTAAGAGCTAGGAGTTCAAAGAGAAGGTAGCATTGTATTTGACCTAATTTTGGAAGGACATCAAAGGAAGACTGAAGACAGGTCAGATGTGATTACTACATAAAGGGAGGTACTCATAAAATCATTTCTGTGATTAACGTGATTAACATAACATCAAATGTGGAATTAACTGATTAATTGTAAACGTATTTTTAAAAATAGGGTAACTTCTAATTTCCAAAAAAATCCTAGAAATGTCATAATCCAATACCTGTACATGGTATAAATATTGAAAAGAGGACTCCTGTCAATCTAAAATAACAAGTGTATCTGGTTCTTATAAAGAATTTTAAAAAGAAAGAAATAACTACTGTCTATATTTGTAATTTTTGTAAGCAGATAACTTTTTAATATACAATTAGAGTCTCTATGCTCTGCAAAGGATTTAGTATTAGGTCCTTTGGTGTATTTTCTAATTTTTTCCCAATTCCATTCTAGTACTCCTAGATATACTAACATTACTACCATTAGTCTCCAAACAATCATTTGCTTTTTCCACACTCTACTTGTCAAATGCTAGTTGGCTTATATGGCCTCACCTATCTAAGACGTGTCACAGACAGTCCTACTTGAGAGATCAAGCCTGCCAATACACATGCATTTTATGAGCACATACATGGGTTTTTATGAGCATGTGTTCATCTATCTTTTCAAGGTTACAAAGGAGAAACAGGGAAGAAGAGCAAAAAAATTAGGGTCAGAATCAGTATGGTGTAGTGGTTAAGAGATCAGACTGTGAGATGACACCCTAGCTCTCCCTAGTACTAGCTGTGGGACCTCCACATAACCTCGTTTACAACTGTAATCATAATAATAAGACTATTATAAAGACCAAATGCAATAAAGGGACTCGAGGGCTCACCACAGTGACTGGCATATGTAGAGCTCAATGAATATTAGTATTTTTAAAAAATTTAAGTTTAGAGAAAAATGTCCTGCCTTGGGATTTGAAAAAATAAGAAACAGCGAAGATATATTTTAAGAAACAAAATGGCAGCTGCTTGACTCGTGTCAAAAATCAGAGAAAAAAGTACACACGACCAGTTTTCTCATCTCCAGGTACCTCTTCACTAACAATCTTAACCATGAAATTTAGCACTACTTTACTACTTTTCCTCATGTCATTTTATACTATTATACTCCAGAAAAGCCTGTGTAAAATAAAGCAGGTTTCAGCAAAATACTTTGATACATACAACATAAATAATTTTAGATAGGATTTTCTTTATCTTATTTTTAGACTAAGCTACAAGGCAATTCTGCTAAGACTGAGAACCACAACCTACAATTTCTGAAAACTTGTAACTCCCTTCTGTGGTAGATTGTGTTACTGCCCTCAGTGATTCACTGCCCTTTTTCTGAAAGCAGAACACAACACCCACACTCCCACAGTATCTCTCTGGGGTCAGGGTTTACTTTCCCAACCACACTGTAAGGCTTGGCTGTCTGACTGGCTTTGGCCAATGCAATGTAAGTAGCTGTGAAAAGCAGCCGCTTCAAGAACTCTATCTAATGTGTTTCCACCCTTCCACTAATCCCCCTTTCCCCTTCTGCCAGGAGAATGGCCTGCTCCAGATGGGAAGTTTATCTGCCTGGATCCTGAAACGAAGAAGACATATGGATCAGGAACTGAGTCACTGACAGACTACAGCTGACTTATAACTTAAGTAAGAAGTAAACCTTCATTATTATAAGCAGCAATATTTTGAAGTGGTCAGTGATTGGTGCCTTAGCTAACAAAAGCCAAAGAATGCACCTTCATTCATTTTGTTTGTGTTTATTCATTCGATTCAAGATATATTTGTTGATTATCTATTAATATTATTGCAATGTATTCTGCTAACTCGTAGAGACACAGCTACTAATGAGCTAGATCCAATGGCTGCCCTCGTGGAGTTAATATTCACATATTAGCCTACACTGCTCTTCCCTAAAAAACCTAGCAACTGCAAATTTAAGCAATAGGGGATTCCCTTAGTTCAGCATTGTCTGACTTGAGGTCATACAAGTAGGCCCAAGAAGGATCTGAAAACAAAAAAAAAAAAAAAAAAAACAAGAAAAATCAGGGAAATTCCTGATAAGGAGAATGGGTCCCTGAAAACAAATATTAAATTTTCATCATGACAATTGCTTTATAATACAGACAACAGAGACAATGGCTAAGATCACTTTGTTCAGGTCATCTGCTTTACCACAATTTAATTATTAAGGGAAAATACACACAGAGCCCTGGCCCAATCCTTATGATGTCAACACCAAACTGGAAATATGGAGAGGTCAAGACTCAAATTAGGGATAGCATTAGGAGAAATACCTAATGTAGATGATGGGTTGATGGATGCAGCAAACCACCATGGCATGTGTGTACCTACGTAATAAACCTGCACATTCTGCACGTGTATCTCAGAACTTAAAGTATAATAGTAAAAAAAAAAAAAAGAAAAGAGAATGACAAGTTAAAAAACAAAAAAAAGACTCAAATTAGCCCTAAAGAGTCAATGGCAAGGCCTCAAGTGTGACTGGGTTTGGAGGAGAAAAAAGGGATGGCCTGTGTTTACTATGTCCAAGGAATAAACACAAGAAGCGGTCTGGTCTTCCCTGGTGTGTTCACGGACCCCAGGACTCTTCATCAAATAACTAAGCCACCTAATTCAATTCCTTAAAATAAATATAATGCTTGTGATAGTCAACTCCCATATCCACTATTGAGAGTCTAAAAAATATTATTTTCTTTATTTTTTAGCTCCTGCACTGGCTTTCTGATCATCCTGGTAGTTTACAAATCTCTGTTTTCTATTTCTGTTTTTTTTTTTTTTTTAAAGAGGTTAAGGCCATAAAATCCATTAGAGAGAGACCACTGTGCTATGCTAGAGCATGGCACATTGCCTTATGTTTTAATAATTACAAAAGGGCAAAATCACTGAACTTTTCAAGAGTTCTTAGGCAAGCCAGCTTTCTATGCAGGTTAAGTACTTTAAATCCCTTCCACTTGGATAGCACTGATTTTTATCTGAGAATAAAATATGACTCTTCTGAACGAGGTATTATATAAACTCTTGGTAATATTTTGGTAATTCTAAAAAGATCGCACTGAAGTCCTAAGAAACTGACAGTAACAGGCACGAAATCTGAGTGAATGTACAGAAGAAATCCAGTGGGCAACAGAACCTTCTGGTTCTCCCTTATGGGATTCCTTTATTCTTGGATGTGAACATTATTTCACAGGATGTACTGTTACCAAATTTACAAACTAACCGCCTGTGTTTCTCTAGGTTTGACTAAATTTAGCAAAGTATCCTCTTGTTCCACCTTTCCTGGAGAGGTAGATCTTGAATTCTGGATAAAGCTGAACTATTTTCTAAAGACTGAGGCTTGTCTGCAGAGTGAGAGAGCTTGGTTCTGGCTGAATTCTTGCTGAGCTTGTATTTATAGACTTCTGATCCCAGGCTTTATGGGCGGAGACATGCTTTTATGAGGATAAAAACCCACACTATCCAGTGAGGAACACATGAGGGATGTAAAAGAAAAGAGGTCTTACTGTTTCCTTTACATTCTGTCTTCTACAGTCCTAGTGCCACTGCTTTAGTGCAGGTCATCATTATATCCTGCCTGGACCAGAGAGAAAGCCTGCCTAACTGGTCTTCGCCTGTCTCCAGCACTATTCCAGCTTCTTTCCTACAAATTATGGGTTTCTCTCTCAAATGTTTTTGATATCACTCCTGCAGGTAAGACCTCTGACTGCTCTCTCTGACTCCTTCCAAATGAAAGAGTTCCCCCGGCAATGGGAAAAATGATTAATTGGTGCATGTACACTTTACAACAATTATTTAAGAAAATTAACTTAAAAATTGATGAACAATTTAAGAAAATAACAGAAGTACACAGAGAGGGAAAAAACTGGAAGGTGTTAACTCAAATGCCTGCTGTTGGGTAACCTACAGCATACAGTAAAACTCTTTAGAAAGCATTCAGTGAACCAAGACTGTTCACCCACCTTTTCCGTTTCAGTTATTCTCAGCTCCAGCAACCACAACTGAATTATGCACCCCCAAAGGGAATCCCCCCAAAACCCAAAGCATCATGTTCTTGTGCACTTCTATGTTGTTTATTCATTTTTTTTGGAATTATACTTCTTATATTTTTTATCTGATTAATATCCATCCATCCATCCAAAAGCTCATTAAAAATATCACTTCTACTACACAGATCTTTTTTCCTCAACCATGAATAGGAGTCATTCCTGTGGTCTCTCTGGTCCCTTCTACTTTTTTATTTTTTATTTTTAGAGACAGGGTCTCACTCTGTACTCCAGACTGTAGTGCAGTGACAAATCATGGCTCACTGCAGCCTTGACCTTCCTGGGCTCAGGTGATCCTCCCACCTCAGCCTCCTGAGTAGCTAGGACTACAGACACATGCCACCATGCTCGGCTAATTTTTGTATTTTTTGTAGAGAGGGTTTTTTGTCATGTTGCTGAAGTGGGTCTTAAACTCCTGGGCTCAAGTGATGTTCCTGCTTCAGCCTCCCAAAGTGCTGGGATTACAGGTGTGAGCTACTGTGCCCGGCCTCATCTACTTTTATCATCTTGTTTTGATGACACTAGACTGTGACATCGCTTTCTACAGAGGCTGTTTTGTATTCACATCTCTCTGTCCAACACATTGCCTGACATTCAACAGGTATTCTATAAGGTAACTATGCATTGTTGTCCTGGGCGTAGTTTTTCCTGCTCAGCATCCTCTTCATATTTATATCCACTCCTTTCAGAAACAGCTAGAATCTAGGATATAAAAGTACACCATGTTTACATTACAGTAGAACTGAACATATCAAGGCCAACATTGCTACCCCTCTTTCTGGGAATTTCATTTTACTTAAAGCAATTTTTGATGCAGAAGGAGTGGATTTTAATTGTTTTCTTACAATTAGAGAAGAGCAGAAAGTCTTTTACTCCTAAAAGGTAATTTACCTGTAATAGTTACTAATATGACACCAGTAATAAAGAGATTTTTACTATGTGACAAGCACTATACGAAGCACATTACAAAGATAATCTGATTTAGTTCTCACGCAATCTTAAAGGAGGTTCTATTACTATTCCCATTTTACAAATAAGAAAACTGGAAAGGTTAAAGGAAAGGATCTTGACCTTGTACAAGGTAACAGAGCTGTTAGGTGGGATGGCTAGATTTGAACTTACACAAATGCCCAACTTCTATAAGATCAGAATGAGATATTTTAAAAAAGAGAAATTAAATTTAATTAATAGGAGAAAAAGACAAGCATTTTAAACTTTAGTAGTTTCAAGCAAGTTATAAGAAGCTTCCGTAAGTTTTAAACAATATTAATGAAAAGGTGGTCTTTTAACAGAATTATTCACTTGGTTTTTATACTTTTGAGTAGAGAAATATACTTCATATACCGTTTAATACGTATATACACACATAATAAAAATCTCTTTTTATATATGTATATATGTGTATATGTGATATATGTGTATATGTGCATGTGTGCACACACGATGATATGGTTTGACTTTGTCCCCACCCAAATCTCATCTTGAATTGTAGTTCCATAGTTCCCATAATCCCTACATGTTGTGAGAGGGACCCTGTGGGAGGTAACTGAATCACGAGGGTGGTTACCCCCATGCTGTCGCTCTCACGATAGTGTGTTCTCATGAGATCTGATGGTTTTATAAGGCGCTTTTCTCCCTTTGCTCAGCACTTCTCTCTCCTGCTGCCACGTGAAGAAGAATGTGTTTGCTTTCCCTTCTGGCAAGATTGTAAGTTTCCTGAGGCTTTCCCAGCCCTGCGGAAATGTGAGTTGATTAAACCTCTTTCCTTTGTAAATTACTCAGGCTTGGCAGTTTTTCATAGCAGTGTGAAAACAGAAAAATACACACACACACACACACACACATATATGAAGAAGTTTATTTCTTTTTACAAAGAAATATACAGGATTAGTATTAGTAAAATTATTGGAGGTATATTAATATCTAACTGTTGGGCTGAGATTAAATGAATGTGTTTGAACTTTTCACTCTCTGAAGGTCATGTTTAAAAACTCAAAACAGAATGAAATTCTGCAGTTGAAATTCAAAACCATGTGACTTATTTTACTCTGCCTACCAGACTGGAAATAAGTTATCATTTTTGAGATTCAAGGCAACATTCATTGCTTATTTAAATAAACAAACTAGAAAATGTTCTCATGAGCTTTCTTATTCCTTACATCTATAAAAGCACTCCAATTATAATCACCACTATATTATTCTTCCTTTGGAACATTTGGTGCTCTGCTAAATCAAATAAGACCTGCAGATAAATAAATTTGTGTGCCTTTTAAATATTTTTATAAAATGTGCTTGAGTTCTTTCTAGGTGCTTTCAACTGTTTTAAAACTCTACAAGTATTCATTTTTGTCTGTCCAGTAAATGAAGACACTGAACAAGTCTTAACAGTTATCTTGGATGAAAGAGTCTAGATGGTATTTTGGATAGTTATTACTGGCTTAGGCCTTCTGACTTACATCATACTTTCATCTCCCTTAAAAGTCCCACAGAACTGACCATCATCTCCTTAAAACTATCGTTTCAATTGTTTTCTATTATACCTTACCTCCTTAGATTTTCTGTCTCCAACTCTAGGGGCATTTCTAGGTGAAGATATTTGGTTCCTCCTCTCCTCCACATTTCTCTATCTTGTAATTGTATTCAAACTCATGGATTTAGGCCAGGTGTGGTGGCTCACACCTGTAATCCCAGCGCTTTGGGAGGTGAAGGATGGCTTGAGCCCAGGAGGCTGAGGCTGCAGTTTGTTATGATTGTGCCACTGAACTCCAGCCTGGGCAACAGAGAGAGACCCTGTCTCTTAACACACACACACACACACACACACACACACTCCCGGATTTAGTTGCCATTTTCGGAATTATTTCCAAATTGGATCCTATCAATCATCCATTCACTTGTTCACCAAATCATTGTGCCCCATACTGGCCCCTCCAGGGAGAAGCCTGTCTCCCCTCCCCTGGAATATGGAAGGGATCGGTGGGGGGCGGGGGGAGGCAGGATGGAACCATGGGATCTGTGATCTGAGGGAGGTGAGTTCTGGGTACCATGGGATGCCAGTAGATGGTGTCTAACTCATACTCTGTATGCCTGACCTTTCCTGGGTTGGTAAATACTTAATGAAGTTCCCCCAACGCTAGAAAAATGGGGAAGGAATTCTAGACAGGAAGAACATCATGTAGACGGCCACCAGCATGAAATTGTAAACTGAAATTGTAAATGACAAGTAGAGTTCTCTGTAGATAGCCTGCAAGATGCTGGGTGGTGAGGGCCTTGAGATGAAGTTGGAAAGCCAAGTAAGAACCAGACACAGTTGGCCTCCTAGGCCTGGCAAATAAGGCTTTGGATACTGGCACATTTGCATTGCACAAATATCGTGCTTGCAACAAAGTTGGGTACACACACAAAGAGAATTGATGTCTAATACATGATTTTATCTATATATTACTTGCACAGTTATTTTACACACATAGATGTTCAATAGTGATTTGCTGCATGGATGATCTTACATTGAGCTCAAGATGGTTTCACAATGAGACATTTTTCACACATGCAGATAATCTTCAAATTAGGAAGAGAATGTATTCTGGAAGTCAATTTGCAGTCAGTTGTTTGGAAGAAAGTTTTTCATATTAAGTAATCACACCTGTTTGTTAATGGTCTCCAGCCATAATAAACTGTGTACCTGAGCACTGTTTAGGAGAAAGAAAATTCCAAATGGAAATTCCTACTATAACTCCTTCTACTGTGGCCGAGAAGGGTTGGGTAAGTGAAACTTACTGACTAGATGCTCTTTTCTATCTACTGAAGAAGAGACAGTCATTGCTAAAAAAAAAGAACAAAAAAAATCAATGACCATAGACATAGACACACAAACACACACTCAAACATAAACTCAGAATTTGAATGTAATCTGACAAGTAGGATAAAAAGCTCTAGACTCAGTATCCGTTGAATCTCAATCAGATGTAAAGTGGGTGGCGCCCATAGCATCATGCCCTATGCATTGGCCAGAGTGCATACTCGAATGCCTGAAAATGACAAAAATCTAAGAGCTAAGTAACACACTAGATGTTTAAGTTATAACAACATGAACAAGAAATAGCGCTTGTCCTGGAGAGAACTCACATAGTGAGTGGGAGAAAGAAATACCGACAGTTACACCCCAGCTGGTGAAGGCTATGACCCGAGGGGCAGCTTGTTATCCCTTCCCAAAGGCATCAAGGAAGGCCACACAGAGAAACCTTTTGGCTGAATCCTGAAGGCAAAGTGGCAGTCCTGCAGATGGACAATTAGGTAAGGGCTTTGCCGAAGTTACAGTATATTCAAAAGTGTGATGCTTTTGAGGAACTGCAAATAGTTCAGTGGGGCTGCAGCACAGAAAGGGAATGTGGGGAGGTGAGGGGTAGAAGAAGGCAGGAATCAGATGAAGAATAGCCTTATAGATAAACCTTACTGTTTGTTTGATCTTTAGCACCGAGAAAGAAGAGTATCAGGGATGGAATGAAATCCCACAGAACACTGGTACTTCAGGGACAGGCAGAAATATTTAGTAAGGATTTGTTAAATTATACTTCAGCTAGAATTCTGGCTTCAAAAAAGTATGGTTCCAGCTGGGCACAGTGGCTCATGCCTGTAATCCCAGCACATTGGGAGTCTGAGGCAGGAGGATCATTTGAGCCCAAGAGTTCAAGACCAGCCTGGGAAACAGACTGGTGAGACCCTGTCTCTACAAAAATAAAAATTAAAAAAAAAATTTTAAAGTCCTATTTCCTAAACCTACAGTCAAAAGATTCACTATCTCTTGAATTGACAACCATCAGAATAACTCAACAATTTCTTATGATGACAAACACGAAATTAGAAATAAAATCATTAGGCACTCTTACATTTTTCTAAAAGATCTAGGCATATATGTATAAATTTCTGCAAATTCTCCTAACTGGATCTATATATAACTAAGAGCTGGCAAAGTCAGGACATACTTCTGTGGATAGAGGGAGTTACTGGCATTCTGTTGTTTTTGCTTTCCATGTGCTTTTAAATCATGTCAACTACAAATTAACCTTATTACCTATTTAGCAGAAATGCATACATATGTTCAGAATGCAGCATATATTTTAGGAATAGACAGTAATGGATCATTATAGAGACAGGCAACTATTCCAATTTTGTTTTAAAACTTTTTCTACAAGCAATAAGTACATCTAAAAACCTAATGTAGATTATGTTTAATATTATGTGAATTTTGAGGAAGCCCAGGATACAAGAGTCTTATCAGCCTATGACTGAAGGCCATATACAACAGATGCATTCCACTTTGTAATGCACTGAGACCTACTCTGATCTTGGAGACACCAATGATATGACCAGAAAACAGGAGTTCTGCCATATATTCACTATCAACATCAATATGTGGTGTTCTCTTATATTCACAATAAAAATTCAAAAGAATTACAGTAAGACTACAGACATGATCAGAAGCAGCAGCATAAATCACTGAACTTCAAAACTTAAATATTAAATGTAACAGAACTCTTGGTCAGTAATAAAAGAATGTCATAATAATTTTGACAGTGAAAATCGTATCTGTTATATGCAACAGAGAAATAGCTTCCTTTTACAGAAGCTCTTAAAACTCCTCAACTAGACAAGTATTTAAATCACTTACATAATATTTAATTTAGCTCTTCCAACTAATCTCTTTTGATGGAGTCATTGGGCAGGCACTGAATTCTCATGATTTGTGGGATTCAAAGGGTACAGTGTGAGGAAAATTAAAGTGAACTACTGTTACATTTATTAATGCTAATAAATGAAATTAGAATGCACTATAATATTGTTAGTCTATTTATTACTTGTAATCTAGGAAAAAAAATCCTTCTCGGAGACAGTGTGACTAATTCTGATAATATATGATGTATGTCATTTTACAAATGCAGAATCTTAATTGATAGACCTCTTTTTGGTTGATCAAAGCAATTACATTTGTTCTTTGTTAATGAAGCCACATTTGCGTTCACACAAAGATAAACTTCAGAAACACAAGTATGTTTTAGTGAACTATATAGCTGTATTCCAAGCAATTTGTGGCCTACAGAGATCTAACTATTAGCATGAAATGAAAACTCTTATAGAGAAAATGAGTGTCTCTCTGTACCTCATTAATGAAGTCCCCAATGTCTCCAGGGTGTGGGGCTGCAGATCGGACCGGATACTGGGGCTCGGCGTGGATGGGTCTTTCATCCATTCGTCGGATTCCCACAGGCTTGATGGCATCAGGCTCCACAGTGTCAGGCTGCTGCAGCTGGCTCAAGTCATAGTCCTGCAAAAAGACAAAATCAAAAACCGATGGGAGATGGGCACAAAGATAGAAAATTACAACCTCGCTTTTTAAGCACATACTCAGAACACATAGAAATGAGGGAAATTTAACATAATGGAAAAGTTGCCACTATGAGTTTTTCATGTTATGATTAAATATTTCTTTCACACAGCTCTTTCTTCTGTGCTTTTCATTTCTGCAGTCTGTGCTCCATCTGCTTTACAGTGTTCCTCATCAGTTTCCAATGAAAAACAGCAGTGTGATGAGGTCTCACTATAAAACAACTAAAAAACCGACTAGACAATACAGTTGTACCATACAAGCAAAGGTACTAACTTCATGTCTTTAATATTTTTTTTTAAAATGAGGGTGGTTATTTTTCCTTTTCCCTAAAGGAAGGCATTAGTTCATGAAGGTTTCAGGCCACCCTTCTTCCCTCCCTCTCTCCCTTCTAAAGTCTAGAGCGGAGGTCAGAAAACTATGATCTCTGGGCCCAGTGTGACCTATGGCCTATTTTTCTCTAAGACTAGCTTTTACATTTTTAAAAAGTTACTTAAAATAAAAACGACAAAGAAAAATGTGCTACAGGGAATACATGTGGCCCACAAAACCTAAATTATTTACTATCTGGCCCTACTGAGGAAAAGTTTGCTGACCTCTGGTTTAGTGGTGTTAGGCCAGAGAGAGGGTGGATTTTCTTCCAATGCTGCCCTGTGGGAATGTCCTGGAGAAACAATCTGTCCGCTTTCAGAAAGGCAAAGTACAACTTGTGAAGAAGGATGCTCTGGCCATAGGTTGGGCCCTCAGAACTATTTTTAGCTCAGGCATCAGACAGCTGGACACGCATGTATAAAGAAACAGACTACAATGTGGAAATAATCCACATCTGAGGTTTGGGCAAATACTTGGTAGTATTCAAACCTCTGAATTCTGGTGATATAAAATGTCATATCCCCAGCTTACCCAACATTCTCCCAATTCAAAACTGACATTTGCAGAAAGCAAGGATGTAGTTATACTTTTCTTAGTTTAGGCTTCATCTCTCTGTCTGAAACTAGCTTTTAAAACCTTTTGCAGTTATCTCTAGAGTGATTTTGATTTATTCGACAGTTGAACATTTACCACGTTTTGGTAATGGTCTAGGTGTCTTATATATGTTCACTCATTTGACCCTCTTAGTACACGTGATACTAAGTTTTATTATCCCCACTTAAGAGATGAGAAAACTGAGTTTCAAATAACCCAAGTAAGTCATATATGGTCCCAGATCTATTTAGAAAAGGATTCTGACTCCAAGTGTATTAGATTCCAAAGCCTGGCTCTCTTCACAATCATCTATGAGTAAATCAAGACGGAGTTACAAGGTTGGATTTAAAGGTAAGGAACTAGATAACCGAGCTTGGAGGGACAGGAATGTGGGGAATGCTTAAAATAACAAGGAGACAAAGGGAAGGAGGTCAGTAACCTTCATACTCACTGTGGGCCAGGCACTAATACTGGGCTCTTGATAAGTGTTTTCTCACTATCAATGCTGCCTAACAAACCCAAGAAAAATGTTTTATCATCATTTTTTTTTTTTTTTTTGAGACAGTGTCTTGCTCTGTCGCCCAGGCTGGAGTGCAGTGGCGCAATCTCGGCTCACTGCAAGCTCCGCCTCCCGGGATTTACACCATTCTCCTGCCTCAGCCTCTCCGAGTAGCTGGGACTACAGGCGCCCGCCACCATGCCCGGCTACTTTTTTTTGTATTTTTAGTAGAGACGGGGTTTCACCGTGGTCTCGATCTCCTGACCTCATGATTCGCCCGCCTCGGCCTCCCAAAGTGCTGGGATTACAAGCGTGAGCCACCGCACCCGGCCTTATCATCATCTTTTTAGATGAAGAAACAGGTTTAGTAACTTGCCCAACATCACACAGCTAGTATATGACTAAAATGAGAATCAAAACCGTGAGTGTCTGACTTCATAGCACCTGATTTAAAATTTATCTCTATGCTAATTGAGATACTCTGATCCTGGCAACACTCTCCCTGAATATTTCCTTATCAAGAACTTCAGCTGGCAGGTGAAGGCACTCACATACCCTGATGGAAAAGCTCCTCCTCTTAGGTGTGTGCAATGCGATGTGGAAAGCGAGGTGGGTATAGAGACTTCGAACCCGCCAGAGTGGGATGTACATTTGGTGTATCACAAACTATAAAATGTTCAGGGGGAAACCAGCTTTAGCTCTGAACCATCTGTGGGCTGGCGACAAAGCACCATTTTGGGAGAGTCCACAGCAGGAGCAAAGGCATTATAATGCTGCTTTCTCTTGTCAAGATGGACTATTTCAAATCATCCATACAAAACTTGAGAAAAAAACACCTTGATCTTGCACAAATGTGCTCCATTTTCAATTTTATAGAATTTGCGTTATTTACAGAATATCTCAGAAAAGGCCCTCAATGATGTAACAGATGTGAAAGCCCTTGAAATGTTAAAATGCTATACACAACAAAAAGAGGGATTTATTCCCCAGCACTTTGGGAGGCCAAGGCGGGTGGATCATAAGGTCAGGAGTTCAAGACCAGCCTGGCCAATGGAGAAACCCCATCTCTACTAAAAAATACAAAAATCAGCCGGATGTGGTGGTGGGTGCCTGTAGTCTCAGATACTTGGGAGGCTGAGGCAGGAGAATCGCTTGAACCCGGGAGGCGGAAGCTGCAGTGAGCCAAGATTGCATCACTGTACTCCAGCCCGGGCGACAGAGAGACTCTGTCTACAAGGAAAAAAAAAAAAAAAAAGGGATTTATTCAGAGAAATTTGAATGCTTTCACACTAAAAAACATGTTTTTTCCAGGCCATGTTTAATTGTATAACTACCAAGCACAGTAGAGTGGGGTGAACTGTGAATAAGTGTGCATTCTTATTCAATTACCAAAGCTGTCCCTAAAATGGGGGAAAATAGATGGCAAGTATATTGATGACAGTTAATAAATGTTTTTACCCCACGGGTGAAAAATGTTTTATTAGAAGTCTAAATTACACACAAAAAGGTAATTGAATCTTATGTTTAAGCACTGTCTTTTACCTGGTGACATATTCTTTGATAGTCCTGGATATATTACATAATAGCTCAGGTTGACATTATAAGAATATAGAGGAATTTCTTTCATATAACTGGAGATAAAAGAGGCATGTGGGCTTTGCTCATGCTACTCCCTAACTGGGAAGAGCCATTCTATTCTGACTTCTTCTATAACTCCAACTGTATCCAGAGGCTGCAAATAAAACTGCATTTTGATTGGCTAGCAGACTTTTAAATATATTCAAATAGGTCACCAACATTTAGACATAGGTGTATCTCACCTGAGAATAACAAGATCTGGCAAAAGAGATCTTACATTCTGACAACAATTTGCTACAGCTGAGAGCAGCTGTCCCCTCTGGACAAGGAAAGGATGGTCTCCTAACCTGCTTCATTCATGAATGTGTATATAACATACTTACTTACATAATAGCAAATAATTTACAGTTCTTTATCTTTCTTTTGATAGCTTTTTCCTACTATCTTAAGAACCAGAGAGCAGGAAGAGTCTTAAAACTTCTGTGGTCTTGCTCAGACCTTTGGACTATCAATGTGTCAGGCTCATAGAAAGTTCCCACTGACTTAACATGGTGGAGCCAAGATGGCCGAATAGGAACAGCTCCGTTCTACAGCTCCCAGCATGAGCGACACAGAAGACGGGTGATTTCTGCATTTCCATCTGAGGTACCGGGTTCATCTCACTAGGGAGTGCCAGACAGTGGGTGCAGGACAGTGGGTGCAGCGCACTGTGCACTAGCCAAAGCAAGGCGAGGCATTGCCTCACTCAGGAAGTGCAAGGGATCAGGGAGTTCCCTTTCCTAGTCAAAGAAAGGGGTGACAGACAGCACCTGGAAAATTGGGTCACTCCCACCCTAATACTGCCCTTTTCCAACAGGCTTAAAAAACAGCACACCAGGAGAATATATCCCGCACTTGGCTTGGAGTGTCCTACGCCCATGGAGTCTCGCTGATTGCTAGCACAGCAGTCGGAGATCAAACTGCAAGGCGGCAGTGAGGCTGGGGGAGGGGCGCCTGCCATTGCCCAGGCTTGATTAGGTAAACAAAGCAGCCTGGAAGCTTGAACTGGGTGGAGCCCACCACAGCTCAAGGAGGCCTGCCTGCCTTTGTAGGCTCCACCTCTGGGGGCAGGGCACAGACAAACAAAAAGACAGCAGTAACCTTTGCAGACTTAAATGTCCCTGTCTGACAGCTTTGAAGAGAGTACTGGTTCTCCCAGCACGCAGCTGGAGATCTGAGAACAGGCAGACTGCCTCCTCAAGTGGGTCCCTGACCCCCGAGCAGCCTAACTGGGAGGCACCCCCTAGTAGGGGCAGACTGACACCTCACATGGCCGGGTACTCCTGAGACAAAACTTCCAGAGGAACGATCAGGCAGCAGCATTTGTGGGTCACCAATAACTGCTGTTCTACAGCCACCGCTGTTCTGCAGCAACCGCTGCTGATACCCAGGCAAACAGGGTCTGGAGTGGACCTCTAGCAAACTCCAACAGACCTGCAGCTGAGGGTCCTGTCTGTTAGAAGGAAACCTAACAAACAGAAAGGACATCCACACCAAAAACCCATGTGTACGTCACCATCATCAAAGACCAAAAGTAGGTATAGCCACAAAGATGGGGAAAAAACCGAGCAGAAAAACTGGAAACTCTAAAAATCAGAGCACCTCTCCTCCTCCAAAGGAACACAGCTCCTCACCAGCAACGGAACAAAGCTGGACGGAGAATGACTTTGACAAGTTGAGAGAAGAAGGCTTCAGACGATCAAACTACTCAGAGCTACAGGAGGGAATTCAAACCAATGGCAAAGAAGTTAAAAACTTTGAAAAAAAAATAGACGAATGGACAACTAGAATAACCAATGCAGAGAAGTCCTTAAAGGAGATGATGGAGCTGAAAGTCAAGGCTCGAGAACTACATGAAGAATGCAGAAGCCTCAGGAGCCGATGCGATCAACTGGAAGAAAGGGTATCAGTGATGGGAGACGAAATGAATGAAATGAAGTGAGAACGGAAGTTTAGAGAAAAAAGAATAAAAAGAAACGAAAAAAGCCTCCAAGAAATATGGGACTATGTGAAAAGACCAAATCTACGTCTGATTGGTGTACCTGAAAGTGATGGGGAGAATGGAACCAAGTTGGAAAACACTCTGCAGGATATTATCCAGGAGAACTTCCCCAATCTAGCAAGGCAGGCCAACATTCAGATTCAGGAAATACAGAGAACGCCACAAAAATACTCCTCAAGAAGAGCAACTCCAAGACACATAATTGTCAGATTCACCAAAGTTGAAATGAAGGAAAAAATGTTAAGGGCAGCCAGAGACAAAGGTCGGGTTACCCACAAAGGGAAGCCCCTCAGACTAACAGTGGCTCTCTCAGCAGAAACTCTAAAAGCAAGAAGAGAGTGGGGGCCAATATTCAACATTCTTAAAGAAAAGAATTTTCAACCCAGAATTTCATATCCAGCCAAACTAAGCTTCATAAGTGAAGGAGAAATAAAATACTTTACAGACAAGCAAATGCTGAGAGATTTTGTCACTACCAGGCCTGTCCTAAAAGAGCTCCTGAAGGAAGCACTAAACATGGAAAGGAACAACCGGTACCAGCCACTGCAAAAAGATGCCAAAATGTAAAGACCATCAAGGCTAGGAAGAAACTGCATCAACTAACGAGCAAAATAACCAGCTAACATCATAATGACAGGATCAAATTCACACATAACAAAATTAAATTTAAATGTAAATGGGCTAAATGCTCCAATTAAAAGACACAGACTGGCAAATTGGATAAAGAGTCAAGACCCATCAGTGTGCTGTATTCAGGAAACCCATCTCACTAGCAGAAACACACATAGGCTCAAAATAAAGGGATGGAGGAAGATCTACCAAGCAACTGGAAAACAAAAAAAGGCAGGGGTTGTAATCCTAGTCTCTGATAAAACAGACTTTAAACCAACAAAGATCAAAAGAGACAAAGAAGGTCATTACATAATGGTAAAGGGATCAATTCACCAAGAAGACCTAACTATCCTAAATATATATGCACCCAATACAGGAGCACCCAGATTCATAAAGCAAGTCCTTAGTGACCTACAAAAAGACTTAGACTCTCACACAATAATAATGGGAGACTTTAACACCCCACTGTGAACATTAGATCAACGAGACAGAAAGTTAACAAGGATACCCAGGAATTGAACTCAGCTCTGCACCAAGCAGACCTAATAGACATCTACAGAACTCTCTGCCCCAAATCAACAGAATATACATTTTTTTCAGCACCACACCACACCTATTCCAAAACTGACCACAGTTGGAAGTAAAGCACTCCTCAGCAAATGTAAAAGAACAGAAATTACAACAAACTGTCTCTCAGACCACAGTGCAATCAAACTAGAACTCAGGATTAAGAAACTCACTCAAAACTGCTCAACTACATGGAAACTGAACAACCTACTCCTGAATGACTACTAGGTACATAACGAAATGAAGGCAGAAATAAAGATGTTCTTTGAAACCAATGAGAACAAAGACACAACATACCAGAATCTCTGGGACACATTCAAAGCAGTGTGTAGAAGGAAATTTATAGCACTAAATGCCCACAAGAGAAAGCAGGAAAGATCCAAAATTGACACCCTAACATTACAATTAAAAGAACTAGAAAAGCAAGAGCAAACACATTCAAAAGCTAGCAGAAGGCAAGAAATAACTAAAGTCAGAGCAGAACTGAAGGAAATAGAGACACAAAAAAACCCTTCAAAAAATTAATGAATCCAGGAGCTGGTTTTTTGAAAAGATCAACAAAATTGATAGACCGCTAGCAAGACTAATAAAGAAGAAAAGACAGAAGAATCAAATAGACGCAATAAAAAATGATAAAGGGGATATCACCACCGATCCTACAGAAATACAAACTACCAACAGAGAATACTACAAACAGCTCTATGCAAATAAACTAGAAAATCTAGAAGAAATGGATAAATTCCTCAACACATACACCCTCCCAAGACTAAACCAGGAAGAAGTTGAATCTCTGAATAGACCAATAACAGACTCTGAAATTGTGGCAATAATCAATAGCTTACCAACCAAAAAAAGTCCAGGACCAGATGGATTCACAGCCGAATTCTACCAGAGGTACAAGGAGGAGCTGGTACCATTCCTTCTGAAACTATTCCAATCAACAGAAAAAGAGGGAATCCTCCCTAACTCATTTTATGAGGCCAGCATCATCCTTATACCAAAGCCTGGCAGAGACACAACCAAAAAAGAGAATTTTAGACCAATATCCTTGATGAACACTGATGCAAAAATCCTCAATAAAATGCTGGCAAACTGAATCCAGCAGCACATCAAAAAGCTTATCCACCATGATCAAGTGGGCTTTATCCCTGGGATGCAA
Organism: Nomascus leucogenys; assembly: GCF_006542625.1. NCBI lineage: Eukaryota > Metazoa > Chordata > Mammalia > Primates > Hylobatidae > Nomascus > Nomascus leucogenys. The sequence goes on along the minus strand of NC_044384.1, from coordinate 51,832,007 downwards.
GGCTGTTTCAACATACGCAAATCAATAAATGTAATCCAGCATATAAACAGAACCAAAGACAAAAACCACATGATTATCTCAATAGATGCAGAAAAGGCCTTTGACAAAATTCAACAACCCTTCATGCTAAAAGCTCTCAATAAATTAGGTATTGATGGGATGTATCTCAAAATAATAAGAGCTATCTATGACAAACCCACAGCCAATATCATACTGAATGGGCAGAAACTGGAAGCATTCCCTTTGAAAACTGGCACAAGACAGAGATGCCCTCTCTCACCACTCCTATTCAACATAGTGTTGGAAGTTCTGGCCAGAGCAATCAGGCAGGAGAAGGAAATAAAGGGTATTCAATTAGGAAAAGAGGAAGTCAAATTGTCCGTTTGCAGATGACATGATTGTATATCTAGAAAACCCCACTGTCTCAGCCCAAAATCTCCTTAAGCTGATAAGCAACTTCAGCAAAGTCTCAGGATACAATATCAATGTACGAAAATCACAAGCATTCTTATACACCAATAACAGACAAACAGAGAGCCAAATCATGAGTGAACTCCCATTCACCATTGCTTCAAAGAGAATATAATACCTAGGAATCCAACTTACAAGGGATGTGAAGGACCTCCTCAAGGAGAACTACAAACCACTGCTCAATGAAATAAAAGAGGATACAAACAAATGGAAGAACATTCCATGCTCATGGGTAGGAAGAATCAGTATCGTGAAAATGGCCATACTGCCCAAGGTAATTTATAGATTCAATGCCATCCCCATCAAGCTACCAATGACTTTCTTCACAGAATTGGAAAAAACTAAAGTTCATATGGAACCAAAAAAGAGCCCACATTGCCAAGTCAATCCTAAGCCAAAAGAACAAAGCTGGAGGCATCATGCTACCTGACTTCAAACTATACTACAAGTCTACAGTAACCAAAACAGCATGGTGCTGGTACCAAAAAAGAGATATAGACCAATGGAACAGAACAGAGCCCTCAGAAATAATGCCATATATCTACAACCATCTGATCTTTGACAAACCTGACAAAAACAAGAAATGGGAAAAGGATTCCCTATTTAATAAATGGTGCTGGGAAAACTGGCTAGCCATATGTAGAAAGCTGAAACTGGGTCCCTTCTTTACACTTTATACAAAAATGAATTCAAGGTGGATTAAAGACTTACATGTTAGACCTAAAACCATAAAAACCCTAGAATAAAATCTAGGCAATACCATTCAGGATACAGGCATGGGCAAGGACTTCATGTCTAAAACACCAAAAGCAATGGCAACAAAAGCCAAAATTGACAAATGGGATCTAATTAAACTAAAGAGCTTCTGCACAGCAAAAGAAACTACCATCAGAGTGAACAGGCAACCTACAAAATGGGAGAAAATTTTTGCAACCTACTCATCTGACAAAGGGCTAATATCTAGAATCTAAAATGAACTCAAACAAATTTACAAGAAAAAAACAAACAACCCCATCATAAAGTGGGCAAAGGATATGAACAGACACCTCTCAAAAGAAGACATTTATGCAGCCAAAAGACACATGAGAAAATGCTCATCATCAGTGGCCATCAGAGAAATGCAAATCAAAACCACAATGAGATACCATCTCACACCAGTTAGAATGGCCATCATTAAAAAGTCAGGAAACAACAGGTGCTGGAGAGGATGTGGAGAAATAGGACACTTTTACACTGTTGGTGGGACTGTAAACTAGTTCAACCATTGTGGAAGTCAGTGTGGCGATTCCTCTGGGATCTAGAACTAGAAATACCATTTGACCCAGCCATCCCATTACTGGGTATATACCCAAAGGATTATAAATCATGCTGCTATAAAGACACATGCACACGTATGTTTACTGCGGCACTATTCACAATGGCAAAGACTTGGAACCAAGCCAAATGCCCAACAATGATAGACTGGATTAAGAAAATGTGGCACATATACACCATGGAATACTATGCAGCCATAAAAAATGATGAGTTCGTGTCCTTTGTAGGGACATGGATGAAACTGGAAACCGTCATTCTCAGCAAACTATCGCAAGGACAAAAAACCAAACACCGCATGTTCTCACCCATAGGTGGGAATTGCACAATGAGAACACATGGACACAGGAAGGGGAACATCACACTCCGGGGACTGTTGCAGGGTGGGGGGAGGGGGGAGGGATAGCATTAGGAGACATACCTAATGCTAAATGACGAGTCAATGGGTGCAGCACACCAACATGGCACATGTATACATATGTAACAAACCTGCACATTGTGCACATGTACCCGAAAACTTAAAGTATAATAATAATAAAATAAAAAAAAAGAAGATACTTAACATTTGGCCAACTGGCAATAGAAAAATATTTGGAGGGCACATATCCATTTTTGTAGAGCAGGCAATGAAGGATAAATTTAGAGCTGAAAGGCAATAAACTGATATCTGTTGACGCAGAAAAAAAAAAAGTTCCCACTAAAAAAAAAGTGTTGAATATAATCTCAGTGATGATACTTATGCCAGATATCAAAGGAGCAGCTAATTCAAGAAATGTGACTTGGATCACATTATACTCTACAGTAATAATTTATGATGAGAAGGGAGAGAAAGACCTCCTGGTCCCATTGCTGAGAATCATTGCCATGGTGAATCACCCCATAATGATGGAAACCTGTTAAATTTCTCCATGGTGATGGTGTCCAAAAAGAGGCAGAAAATCACTGGTTTACAGGAAGTTAGACACAAGGTTAAAATACACGGCTTAGAGTGTCTCTGTGATGGCTTTTCCTTGTCTACTGCAAATATGGGACATAAAAATCTGATGATGGCAGGCAGCGTGTGGAAGTATCCTCCGGTCACAGGATGGGCTCTTCTGTTGACGTCTATCTGTGTTGTATGGCAAAAGTCCTGACCTGAGAGTCTAATTTTAGACCTTTTGATAAAAAATGCTCCCTAATTATACATCTTTACAATCCCATAATGATGTACATAAACACACAAATGACAACATGTAGGATGAGAATTATAAAGAGAATTACAAAGACCAAAAATCTTCTCAACGTCATTGGGTTCATGGCCTTACTCCTGAAGATTATAAATAATCCAAAAAGACATCTTTATTTGGCTCCTAAAACTCTAGAGAAAGAGTGGGTCTGAAAATTTTCTCATGATTGCCAACCTTTACAATGTTAACTTCCCAAAGAAATTTAATTTTCAAACAAGGGCCAAGGAAAATCTCTTTTTTACTTCATTTTAATGTTTGGAATGTGTGTTAATTGGCAATCATCATTAAAAGTAGGCATGGAATGTGGGTTTTGAGAATATTAACACTGCAAGTAACTTAAAATTTTTTTTGGTCTATGATTTAAAATGTCTTGAGGGTGATATAGTTCTGGGGGAGTTAGAAGTTAGCAAGACTTGCAATGATTTATAATTAGTTTGGAAAATGATACAACGAGTTTAACTCAGATCATTTGGTTATGCTACAATAAAATAAAATGTTGCATCAGTATAAATTGAAATTCTGCAATCCCAGGCAAATATTTCCAAAAACTACATTGCATGTAGAATCTATAGAATTGTATAGTCAGCCCATTTCAGGGAGTAATGCAAACACTCACTCATTTACCATTCCACCAGTATTTATGGAATGCCTACTGGGTGCCAGATGCTATTTTCATGTCTGAGAGCAAGAAAGCAAGCAAGCAACCTTTATCTAGTGCTCATCATCTGTCAAGAATTACATTAGGTGTTTCTCATGTGGTATTGCATTAATACAAACAAAAACCCTTCTAAGTGGGTGTTATTGTTCCCTCTCTATTGATTACCACGGCTCAGGGAGGTTAATGATTTGACCAAGGTCACAGACTCACTTAAGCATGTCAAAAGATAACACGGAGCCCACCAGGACAAGCAAAATAAATAATCAAAAAGCTGCATCTTTTTGTCACTCGCCAGTGAAGAAATGCACCAAAGAGTTTACTGTGGGGGAAAACATCTGGGGTTTGAAGTGCTGGAGGGTGGAGTTCAAGATGGTTCCACTAATCAGTCACTGGGCACTAGCACTCTGCATAGAACAAATGAGTTCTTCGGTCTGTGCACAGTTGGTTAAAATAAGACTGTTGTTTAGGCAGTAAGGAATCCTCACTTAGGTCAAGTAAGAGTCTAACACATGGAGGACAGGGGTGGACGCTCAAAGTTCATGGGCTTTTTTCAGCCTCCACTGGTTAGAACCAGTGATGAAACACAACAGTTTTGCTATCTCTTAGGCATGGGCTGGTTCAAGTGGAACATTTTCCTTTTATAGCTGCAAAGGCAAATGACTTTAAAATTCTCATATAGATAAGGTAAACATTAAAAATGTTTCAAGACTGAGTGACTGAGAGAAATTAAAATACTCACATGGAAGTAAATGGCCAAAATTCTGAAGGAAAAAAAAATCTGGAAAAAAGCTGACTGTGGCACAGGCAAGAAACTTCAGACACAAAGAGAGAGAAATGGAAGGTGGGAGAGAAGAACACTATTATCTCACCCTCTATAGCTACTGGCATTAAAATAATTGAATAAAATAGTGATAAGGTGTCAACATATTACCATTCAACTGCTGACAAGTAAGTCAAATATACCCGTGCAAGCTTTATGTAAATTACATTACGACCTGATTTTCTTCCCCAGTGAAATATCGTTATGAAGGTAACTATCTTCACAGGTGAAATGATGTGGAAAACTAAGTAGATTCTATGGATTATTAAAGCCCCCCTCAATAAAAGATTTGCTAAAAGCTTTTTCTGGATTGAACCATAAACCTAATACAAATAAAATAACTTGGGGACTTTCAGTATACAGATGAAGGATCTCTGTTCTCTCTCTTCATATACATTTTAATCTTACTGGTAGCTAGTTTTCTACTTCCCACAAGGGAGAGGACTGGGTCCCCACTAAAAGTGAACAGTCATTGTTTCTGCCCCTGTGGCTTACTGTTAATGCTGACATGTCAGTTTCCTTTAAAATGCTACCTGTTTTCAGAATTATGAATGAGCTATAGGTTCTCATTGATGTAAAATTACACTTCTATTTTAGAAACTGTGACTGTTGAAATTCTATCACAACTTATTTCCCGTTGTAAAACTATGGCTTATTCTTTTAGGAAAATGTGGCATATACACACTTCAATTAGACTTGATTCCACAAATTCTTTCATAAGAGGAGTCTCTCTTGGGAAACAGACTCGGTTACTAACATCACAGAGCCTTTACTCTAATGTCTTTTAAAAGGACATATTTTAAAATAATGAAAGTTTGGCCAGGCACAGCGGCTCAGCTTGGCCGGGTGCGGCGGCTCATGCCTGTAATCCCAGCTCTTTGGGAGGCCGAGGCGGGTGGATCACTTGTCAGGAGTTGGAGACCAGCCTGGCCAACATGGTGCAACCCTGTCTCTACTAAAAATACAAAAATTAGGTGCCTGTAGTCCCAGCTACTCAGGAGGCTGAGGCAGGAGAATCGCTAGAACCTGGGAGGCAGAGGTTTCAATGAGCCAAGATCGCGCCATGGCACTCCAGCCTGGGCGACAACAGTGAAATTCCGTCTCAACAAAATAATAAAATTAAAATAATGAAAATATAATATCTAAAGTTACAAAAAATACGGAAAGTGAAGGTGTAAGAAGCTATGAAGGAAGTACTGCTGGAAGAAGGGAGGATGCAGATATGCAGAGGAACAGGGCTTCAGAAAGATGGAGCACTTGAAACATGAAATAATTTCCCATTGTTTTGATGCAATCCAGTTACATTCCTATAGAGAGAAACACATTTCTTAACCCAAGCCACTGTCTGTCTTGGGAGACAAAAGTACAGCCATCTAAATGCATGTTGGGTTCCATGTTTTCACCTCAAGTTCCAATTTCTTCTTGCAAAAAACAAAAAAATGTGACCACTTGGATAAAGATCAAAGCCACTCTGTCTCAGCATGACCTATTAATTCATCTCAGAGAAAACATAAAAATAGATAATTTGGTTGAGAATATGGTGGCAGAGCATCAAAATCCTTTCCTAGTTTATGACACATCATTTTGAAATGTCCTAAAGAATATTCTTTGTTTTAGGATAAATGTACACATAAAGTAAATACTGCAAAGGGAGCCAAGTATTTGATTTTTTAAAATCCTTGATTCAAATCCTGGCTCCATCATATTTTAACTGTGTGACCTTGAGCAGATTATATAAACTTCCCATGCTAACCTTAATAGTATTCAAATTTTAGACAAAAAAGCCAATGAGAATTCCATTGATTAAATACGTCTATAACCATGTTCAACAATCTTTTCCTGTAGGGTCTAGATAGTAAATATTAATATGTTTGGATTTTGGGGCCAGATAGTCCATGTCACAATGTTTCAACTCTGCTGTTGCTGCAGCATAAAAGTAGTCATAGATAATACATAAAAAATGGGCATCAATGGGCATGGTGCATGGCCATGCTCCAGTAAAACTTTATTTATAAAAATAGGTGTGAGGCTGAGGCAGAAGTCCATGTGTAGGCTGGGCACGGTGGCTTATGCCTGTAATCCCAGCACTTTGGGAGGCCGAGGAGGATGGATCATGAGGTCAGGAGTTTGAGAGCAGCCTGACCAACATGGTGAAACCCCATCTCTACTAAAAATACAAAAATTAGCTGGGCGTCTCATGGCACATACCTATAATCCCAGCTACTCAAGAGGCTGAGGCAGGAGAATTGCTTGAACCTGGGAGGCAGAGGTTGCAGTGAGCCAAGACCACACCACTGCACTCTAGCCTGGGCGACAGAGCGAGACTCCATCTCAAAAAAAAAAAAAAAAAAAAATTGGTAGCTGGTGGATTTGGTAGTTGCTAGAACACTGGCCTACAGCATTTTTGCATGTTAGCTCTCTCTTTTTTTTTTTTTTTTGCATAGTACTAATACATACTTGGTATTCAAATCTTTATCATTGTTATTAGTAGAGTATCAGTAACTTTCCATTTCCCTAAAACTAAATATAGAAAATTTGTAATCAGCCAGGAAGAATAAATATTAAAATGACTTATCTAAAATACTGTGTCACTTGCATGAAGTGACAGGAATGACGAAGGAAAAGTCATATGAAATCATATGCACAGTGAAAGTATTTAATAACTGGGAGGGGATGGGCATTGACCAGTTCAGAACACATGCTTTTACAGCCTACTAATGTGTACCCTGGCCACAAGTGTTCTGAGAATAGCATGCAGAAAGGGAATGACAATGTGCTAACCCAATCCCTAGTGAAACTTTCCTTTTGTGAAATCAGAATCTTTCAATAACTAATATGTAACAGTGTTTGCAGGTTGGTAAAAATGAATGAATAACTTGGGAATATCATTAACAAAGCATGCTTTAGCCAACAATAAAAGTGTTGAAAGTGGTCTCCACAGTTATGTCCAGATTCAGCCATCTGTTAAGTTTGCTTATAAGGCAGAATAAATTTATAAAGCAATTATTTCAAGCAATCAGATATACCATAGTTAGATTATACAGCTTCATTCTCCACTTAAAGTCCGATAGTTGGGCTTGATTGCCCACATTAGGTCTGGTTCCTGAGACTGGCAGAAGTCCACAGGGATCCCCTGGCTCAAGAAGAGATTTCTTGACTCAGAAAAGTGGCTGGTTTGTTCTCAAGTAGCTTTCTTGTACCTGTGCCCCATCCTTCTGTCTAGGCATCCTGCCTGGACTTTAGATTTAGCTCCAGACTATATACTCAGATTTTTTTTTTAATAACTTGGCTGCTGAGATTGCTTCTCCAGATTTTAACTTTGTTAATGTCAAAATGGGCCCAATTCTGCAAGCTTAATCAATTGATTACCCTTATGTCTTCTAAAGTCATATTACCAGTGGTCATCTAATAAGCTGTGGCTATGAGCCTAGCCATACTGGTCCAAGCCAGTAACATCTCCTGCTTGCTACAGACCAGTGAGACTAAATAAAATACCTATCATACGACCTCTATCACAGTGCATGAGAGCTTGAACTCTGGAGTCACACGGACCTAGGTTTGAAAACTGGACTAATAGCAGTGTCCACTTGATGGAGTCATCAGGAACATTATAAAGGACATGCAAACTAAGAGAGTAGCACAGTGCCTGACACAGAACAAATATGCAACAATGTTAGCATTTATGAATGCTATCATCATTTCCTGAAGACATCAGAGATCTCTAAGGATGACAGTGAAGTTATCAGGAGTATACTGGTTCAATTAAGCCACAGATAGAGTTGCAAACTAAGTTAGAAATTCAGGAAGAGGGCCCAAAGCAGTTCAACTAACATTCTATGAGTGTTGCCAGGTGCCAACTGTCCTAAATACTGAAATAAAAAGTAAGTATGACAAGTCCTTGCCTTACAGGGCTTAAGGTCAGGACCAAGAGTGGACATAAAAGCTCAAAATAGAGGTAGACAGGGAATGCTGTGGGGGCACAGAGCAGAGAAACTTGATTCAGCCTGGGACTCTAAGACAAGATGTCTTGAGATGAATCTTGATGGCTAAACAGAATTATGTGAAGAAATGGACTACGTTAAAAAAGTGTGAGAGTGTGGTACAGGTGTGCAAGTATAGGTGTTCAAAATGCAAAGTGTAAGGGTAATGAGAGAAGAAACTGAATCATCAACGCTTGAAGTTCACAATCCTAAAAGCCAAACCCCAGGTCATAGCAACTGTGGGTTCTTACCCCATCTCAGGCACTTGGACTTGGCGGAATGTGCTTTCTGTGTCACCAAGACTCTAGGGATCTCATCTACATCAATATTGAAACTAATTTCCACAACTCACATAAAAAAAATCAACTTCATTGAAAAAAAGTCTGTGGACACTCATATGGCAATTATATCTAGGTCTTCTGGGTTCTGAAAACCTAGGCCACTAAGAGGCACTCCTATTATGATTCCCTTTATCGTGAAATTGTATGTGATTTCTTACATGTGCCAGTGCTGGATCCTGACCAAGAAGACTTTAGTATCACAGAAAGTACTAGAAGCTTTCTTCAGATAAAGGAAAGCTTCCTTCCCTTGTTTTTGGTGAACCTTACATTCCGTTTCTCATGCATATACAGTGTTGTATTTCATGAGCTGTGCCTACTGTATCTCCTCTGTGCCAAGGGATCTACTTCCCTGTGACATACCTGGATTGGTCAGAACAGTGCAACCCATTGTGGGCGGGGTAAAAAGAGTTCTCATAGAATCTCCAAAAACATTCTCTAAATTCAAATACCTAACCTGGGTGTGTTAAGACTTCCAGCTGATCACTTAAACCATTTATTTTTCTTTCTAGACACACTGAAGGTTATTTCCCAGGGAATTAGGAGTGGAAGGGATGTGTGCCACTTCTAGGCCTGGCCCATAAAAATCTCCCAAAAATCCTCCTCTGTGCCCTGTTGTCATGTAGTGATTGCACGGATTTAAGGCTAGGGTGATCCTAGAAGTCACATGTGAAAGATGGGAGAGCCTTTGGCACTTAGGTCCCTGAATGACTTGTGTGGAGAGGAGCAGACCTCCTTTTTCCATCCCAAATGCCCACGACCTGAAACCCAGTTAATGTAAGAAACCAATAAATACATTTTCAACTAGACTTAGGTCACTGAAATTTTAGAGTCTGTTACAGCAGCTAGCCTATTTTAACTAATACCTTTGGCTAAATATATTTGTGTGGCTACTTCTCTCTCTCTTTTTGTCTCTCTTATTTAAGCAATATAAAGCTGTTTTAGAAAATCAGCTCCTCTTTGTATAAACCTGTTTTTGTTAATCTAAGACTTACTTATTATTGTATAATTCAATCAGGGTCTGCAAAATAAGTATCTATGAAGAATGGGCTGATATCAATAAAGCTGGTCTGGTACAAAGAAAAAAAATACTGGAACATGCTTGTCCTGCTTAAAGAGGGAAAATCTCTGTTTAGTTCCCAACAATTGTCATGTCAGAATTCAGGCCACATTTCCAGATCTTTCCGCTTTTTGAAAGGATTAGGAAACAAGAATTTTATGTGAATATTTTCCATTTTTAATTCTGCAAGCTAAAGAAAACAGTCGTAGACTATGTGTGAACAGATTCTCAGTTTATAAAATGCTACTTTAAAGTGACACAGAATCCATCTTCCAGACATGTCCCCCAAAACACAGGGGTTGGTATGAGGTATTGCTATGCTCTGAATGTGTGTCCCCCACTAAATTCACACGCTGAACCTGAATTCCCAATACAATAGTATTAAGAAGTGGGGCCTTTACGAAGTGATTAGGTCATGAGGGTGGACACTTCATGAGTGGGATTAGTGCCGTTATAAAGAATACCAAGGGAGGTTGTTTGCTCCTTTCATTGTATGAGGACACAGCAAGAAAGGCGCCTTATATGAAGCACAGAGTAAGCTCTCACCAGACACTGATCTGCTGGTGCCTTGATCTTGGACTTCCCAGGATCTAGAACTGTAAGAAATAAATTTATCTTGTTTATAAGCTACACAGTTTATGGAATTTTGTTATAGCAGCCTGAACGGACTGACTACTTTCTTTGCGAGTTCAGAACCATCTCAGATCAAACAAAACACAAAAACCAAAAAAAAAAAAAAAACACCCCAATGAACCAGGTGCTGGTCAGTCTTTAAAACTTAAAAAAAAACACATTTCAGAATTCAGGCAGAGTGTTCTCAGTCCTGGCATGGGAAACCTATATAGTGTTCTCTGAGCCTAAGAGGTGCTGGGCCTTATCTGGAGAGACTGAGAAGAAAATGGAGCCAATTGTCATGCTCCAGTCAGCAACAGACTTGAGTATGAGAAGAAAGATCTGAGACATGGTGGATCACAAGGGCCAAGAACCCAAGAGTGATCAAGAGAAAACTGATGTGGAATCTTTCCACACCCACGCAGCCTTACTGTTACAACCTCCTTTGCCCAGCATCAGCTTCAGTCTCTCACGAGTTAACTCTGCCTGACAGAAAAGTCCTCATCCCTTTGATGCAGGACATTTTCTTGACCTCTTTGTGGGACTGGTGACAGGGGTGCCCCATTTACTCGGCCTGCTGAGCCAATTCCTTGTGGGAGGGAGCGCACAGGCAAGTGAGCGCGGGAACCAGCCGGCCACTTTGGCACTGGCAGGAGCAAACTCCGTGCAGGCCCTGTGGTGGCGTCTAGGTGGGGTGCCTGCCACCCCAAGGCCCCAGAGGGCATGTTACAATGCTCTCTTAGCTCTGCTGTCCACAGACAGCAGTGTGTTATCAGCTCAGTGGGCCATTTGCCTTGTCACATCGGGTGGCTGCCCCCTGCCAGTGTGGGCAAAGGGTCCGTGTGACAGCCTTTTGGGTACCCACAGTTGGTGGGTCTTGAATTCTTGTCTGGTACCCAAGAAGAATGAGGTCGTGTGGACAAACTGAGGATGGTGAATGTGGAGAATTTTACTGAGCAATGAAAGAAGCTCTCAGCAGAGTGGGGAGCTGGAAAGGGGATGGGAAGGGCAGGTCGCTCTCCCCTGAATTCAAGTCACCTCTCTGCCCCTCTCCTCTGCAATCAAATGCCTTTCTCTGACATGCAGCTGCTTCTCTCTTCTACCAGCTGAGTCTGGGGTCCTTATAGGGACAGAATGGGGGACAAGGCAGGCCATAGGTAGTTTCGGAAAAGGTAACATTTGATTGGTAAAAAGACATTATTCAGAAGGAACCAATAGTGAGAGAGCAGGCAAACAGGGACAGAAGTTCTCACTCTGGGCCATAGGTTCCAGGTGTTTCAGCTTTAAGGTGGGGCTTTGACAAGGACCCGTCCCTGTCTGCCTAGAGTTTCTCTGCCTCCTGCCTCTATCACCTTGACGCTGGCATTGCTCCTTGAACCAGAACTCATGGTCTGAAGGGTTCCAGTTTCTATCAATTATCATTTGTGACCCCAGCCAAGATGAATAGCAGCACCTCTTTTCATAGATTATGAGTTCCCACAGCAGCCCAAGGCCTTGGGAATGGTTAATGTTTCAAGTCAAATTCTGAAAGCACAGGAAGCTGCTGGATGTTCCAGTTCTGCTTCAAGGATGGGAGAGCCTTCTGACAAATTCACGTGGCATTCCAAAAGGCAGTATTTTAGTTGCCTGGTTGAACATGAGCTTTGTCAAGAATGGTATAAGATATGACAGACACCATTTTCTTTGCACTGAGGCAGACAAAGATTTAATCTTCACTTTGCTACTTTCTAACAATATATGCCTATTTTACTGGACTATTGTGAAGGACAAATGAACTAATGTATATTTCAATAACGAAATAATATACTTAGTACAGTGCCTAACACATAGGGTACACCAAATAACAGCTTTTGCTATTAGTATAGAGAATGAAACTGCATTGTGTCAGGTGATGTAGGGAGAGGTTTAAAGTGAGCACCAGTGACTGAGCACCATTTATACCACTTGATAAATGTTTATAATTAAGTCTAAGCCTTAAAAAGCAGAAGGCTAACAATTTCTCTTTCCTATCCTGGGGCTGAAAGAGGATGGTCCCAGGGAAGTGAGATATCGGCTATATTGTACATTCACCCTGATTTTATTAGTGATGCTGATATGGAAGGAACTTGATACAAAGATCATTGAAGGCGATACAGTATCTGCAACAAATCCCATTGGCCAAAAGGGCACTGAAGGACATTTACTAATGAAGGTAATTAAACATGCCTTACTAACCAGCAAAAAAGCCCTGCTGACTATAGCAGTGAAGCAGATAAAGAAAGAACTTCACTCTCTGAAAAGAGACTAGATATGATACTAAAAGTGTCTGTTCAACCGCTAACAGCACTGTGTGGAGATAACACTCTCAACAGAACACATCTAATGCTAGTTTCAAATATGGGCCCAACCTAGCCTCCTGACAATCTAAGCCACAGCAGAAGATCTACAAACTCTAATAAATCTCTGTTTTACACAAGGTAAGAAAAAAAGATATCGGAGTAGTTGTTTTTTTTTTTTTTCGTTTTCCCATTTTATCCCCTTAGGCTCCTCTTAGTTATTTTGTTAAAGAAATTAGCAACCTGTACCTTGACATAGAACTTATACAGACAGAGACTCTAATCAAAGACAGGTACTAAGAACTACCCTTGTAAAAGACTATTTTGCTTTGTTTTCTTTGTAACCAGTTAGCTGCTGGTATGGACACTTTGTCTTGGCAGGAAGAATAGGAATCTTAGTTGAGCCAGTTTCAGGCTAATTTTCTGGAGACTGCTGTACAGACCTGCCTTGCTGTAAACACAGTCATTACCTAGCATCCAGCAAATACTTAAACTGATCTGTGAGATCTACACAACTTTTAAAGCTCGATAAACAACATGTGGTTCAGTTTACAATGGAATACTATTCAGAAACAGCAAAAATTATTCTTTAGGACTGTCCAGCTAAGACATGAAGCAGACCAGACCAGCACCTCGTCATCACCAGCCATTCACACCTGAAGGTCACACACAGGCTCCATAAAAAAACAGCAATGGATAATAAAGATTGATGAAAACTTGTCCAGAATGCAGCATGGCACCAGTCCCATTTCCAAGGCCTATTATTGTAGGGAGTATCTTCAAAAAAATAATAAAAATTATGAATTAGATTCCATTGCCAAAAATTCTTACTTCACACTACAAAGAAACAGAATTTCTAACAGGCAGCCACATGTAAATTATGGAAAATAGAACCCAGTGTATTTCATACCGCTGAACTTCTCAGGAACTGACCATGATTTTAAGATTTAAAGTAAGGACATCTATTTAGAAAGTGGAGTACTTGTAGTAAGTACACTTAAAAAATAAGATAAATGGTTTATTTTTCTTAAAGGAAAAGTAAAACAGAATCCACCAAAAATCTAAAAACAAACAAACAAACTTTGCAGAATATAGTCAGAAAACTTACCCTACTGGTTTCAAGACACTAGAAAACTACAGTAATTAAAACAACATGGGATTGACTCAAGAACAGACAGAACAGGTAGTACCGCATAGAACAGCAGGAAGCTAACCCACAAAGCCGCACACACATATCACCTGCTTTATGGCAATGTAGCACTGCAATGCAGTGGTAAATATCATCTTTTTACCAAAGGGTGCTGGATATTCATAAAGAACATGAAGAAGTCCTGACCCATGTCTTAACCAAATGAAAAATCAATTACAGATAAATTATGGACTTAATATGATAGGTAAAACAATATAGCTTCAAGAAAATAATATATGTAGTTGCGGGGGGGATTCATTACCTTGGGGTAGACGTTTCATTTTCTCATTATTATTATTTTTCTGAGTCAGGGTCTCTGTGGCCCAGGCTCTGGAGTGCAGTGACGTAATCACAGCTCACTGCAGCCTTGACCTCCCAGACTCAAGCAGTCCTCCTACCTCAGCCTCCCAAGTAGCTGGGACTACAGGTATGAGCTACCATGCCTGGCTAATTAACAAATTTTTTTTTTAAGAGATGTGGTCTTACTATGTTGCCCAGGCTGGTCTTAAACTCCTAGGCTTAAGTCATCCTCCTGCTTTAGCCTCCCAAAGTCCTGGGATTATAGGTATGAACCACTGTGCCCCACTCAAAGTTTTTAAATAGAAACATGAGCACTAACCATAATGGAAAAAATGATAAACTGGACAACATAAAAAATAATAAAAAAACTTCTGTTCACCTAAAGACCCATTAAGAGAATAAAAAAGCTATAGAATGAGAGAATATATTTACAATATATTTATCTAACAAGGAACACATATCTATAATCTATAAGGACCTCCTACAAGTCAGTAAGAAAAAGACAGACAACCCAATAGAAAAGTAGACAAACAGGCTAAACAAACTTCATGAAATAACATATCAAAATGGTAAAACTGTAGGCAGGAATATCCCAGTTAAATAATGAGACATACATCATCAATGTGGCCTAAATTTTAAATGACTGAAAAAAATCCAAGTGCTAAGTGAGGAAGAGGATGTAGAGCAATTGGAACTTTCATGTACCACAGTGGGGAAGAGAGGTGTCAATTGTGTGATCACTCTGGAAAACGTACAGGACTGTAGTCGAGCTGCACATATGCATACTCCGTGGCTCAGACATTCAACTCCTGTGCACACACTAGAAAATGCACCAGAACATATGCACGCAAATGTTCATAACAGTTTTATTCATAATAACCCAACTGGAAAACCTCAAGTGCCCAAGTGAAGTAGGATGGATACATAAAATGTAGTTAATTCTTCCAACAGAATACTATTCAGCAGTGACAAAAAAGAACTACTTCTACACACGAATCTCACAGATACAATGTTGAGTAATAGAAGCCAGATGCACAGAGTGCCGACTGTTTGATATCCATTTACATGAAAGTCAAAAACAGGGGATGCTAATCTATGGTGACAGAAATAAAAAAGAGTGGTTACTCTGGATAGAGGGCAAACCACCTGTTTGTGGGTACAAAGGAAGCTTCTAGGGTGCTGGAAATGTTCTTTGTTGGTGTAAGTGGTAGTTACACTCTTAACCCTATAGAAAGCATCTGCTTCTGGCTGGGATAAAGTCATGAGCCCATTATTCAAACTCTAATGCCAAGAACAAACCGGCTAACTTCCCAATCAAAGCTTTATAGCAGAGAACAAAATAAAGCCTAACTGAATGAAAATATAGAATCAGACAAGCCCTTGCTAGGAGAAGACCCACAGCTGCTTTTATCCCTGCAGGAAGAGTGAGAGGAAGAAGAAGATAGAACTCTGCCTTTAAAAAACGTAAGGATAAATCACCCAAACTTTGAGGGAAACTTAAGTCACTGTGAGTCAACAGGCTGGATGAATTCACATCCTCAGGGAGTCTGCACCCACCACTGACTCTTTCTCATGGGCCTTTACCTAGTGTATGAGAGGGTAAACCAAAGGTTGGGTGCAGTGCTGAAGAGCTGTCACGCTAAGGAAGAAGTTCCAAAAGGTGGACTGGGATGTTAACGCACAGACAAGACACCGTTTAGGAATCTGTTGTAGGATAGAGGTAAGTGAAGGTAGAGGCCTTGGAAATGAGGATAAGTGAATGGATTTCACGGACCGGTTTAGAGACAGAGGAGAAAGAGCCTTGGTGTGGCACTCCTACATCACATATTTTATTCTGTTATGAGGTTAAAAATTAGATGCATAAAAAACCCCTTATATAATTTTGTCACAACTGTCTAGAATGAGAACTGCGTGGAGATGGAGAAATCACGGAAGCTCTTGATCTAGACTAATATGCTATCAAAGAATCCACAGGCTACAAAAAGACACCACAGGAAGACTGGTACCAAATTGAAAAAATTAGCCCCAGAGTACAACACAGATAAAATTCCAGAAAAATCTTTGGACTTGTGGGGAAGTAGATATGAAGCAACACATTTATGTCCAAGAGTTTGGCTGGGGTCAAAAAAAAAACAAAACCCCAAACCCAACAAGCTTCAGAGATTTGGTAAAGAGGAAGTTGTAGATTTATGATAATTACTTTAACAAATCTTACAATAGGTGAGTTTTACCACTTAATCTCAAGCATCAATCTAAGTGGATAAAGTCAATAAATAAGTCTTTCCTAATATAACTATAACAATAAGGCCATATTAAACAATTTATTGAAGGGACTGGTGGGGAAAGGAGAGAAAGATTCAGATCAGGTGACATTACATACCCCACGGTCCAGTCCCTATATGAGATTTTTCTAGGTTCTTGCCTCTGAGCCTCCAATTTTGGGCAGCATCCAGTTACTACAGGTGGTCTTACAGTTATTACTACTTTTACTGAAGCCTAATTGAGCTGGGTTTTAGGTTTATGCCTTTGTAAAGTATGCACAATTACACAAAAAGTAAAATACTGGAAGTAGATGATTTATGAGAGAATGTGATCAATATATGTTTGTTGATCTTGAAAATAGCCTAGGAAAGTGAAAGGATAGATTAATTAAAGAATTAAGCCAAACATGAATTTTAATATTCAAAGACATTTATAAGCAAAACACCCTAAGGTATATTTATAGAGTCACTTTAATTAGTCAGTATTCAAAAGAGCTTTTACACATGAGTCAAGTTTTCAACATACTTTAAATATGCATCCCTTCTAAATGAGTGAGCTGGGGTATTGTAAACCAAGCATGGAAACTGAAATCAGAACATAAGGCCTTGAGTCCTGGCTCTGTGGGTTACAAACTCTGAAAGTAAATCATGCAACTTTCTTCAAATGTAAAATGGAAAACTCTAAGGGACTGCCGCAAAGATTATATAATAATGGATGTGAATGCGCTTTGTAAAATGAAAAGTGATATATCACTTCCTCAAAGGAGTGAAGCAAGGGAAAAATACGTTCATGAAAATTTGCTTCTATTCAATTAGCAGCCTTATCAATAATATCTGCATATACACTTAAGAGAGTACATTTTAACTTACTGATACTGATGCAAAACCAAAGAACCCTGGGTTCTCTCTTTCAGACTGTTATCCCCTACATTTGCGTTAGCCAGTAGAAATTAGATGACTATCAATGTATCTAAGAATTACCTGTCATAGTGATTTCTCATGGATTACATTAATATTGCCCATATAATTTCAAGAGAAACTGTACCAGAATAGTTAGTTTAGGCTATGAATTCAGAGAAACCTGAATGCAAACTCTGCATCTATTACTTCCTAAGTGCATGATTTTGTAGAATCTAACCATCCTTAACTTGGTTTTATACCACAAAAGTAGAGATGTTCACAGTACTAATATCACAAGTTTCAAGGATTTAAGAGAGAGTAGCACCTAATGTACTTAACAGAATGCCTGACATATAGTACAGAGCTTACAGATGTTTGCTATGATAACACTGAAAATGTTGCTTCAGAGCAGATGGAGATTTTTGTTTTCCACTTATGGTCATTCTCATCCTTGAAGAGGTATGCAGTCCCATATGCACACAGTGATATAGGTTCACATTATTTAATGGCCAGAAGGGGATTCTGACATCTATTGAATAACCACTTCGAGCCAGGAACTATGACAGACACTATAAATACAAAGATGGACTAGATGTTGACTCTAACTTCAAATATTTCACAAGAATGTAAGACTCTTAAGGGTAGATATTTGTTAACTCTGCCCATGGAGGTATCTTCAGGGATTAAAATAGTGCCTGAAATATTGGATTTCCTTGGTAAATACTTGTGGAATAAATAGTCTTAGTGGTTTTTCTACCATACATATAATTATCTAGATCCCAAAGTAGAAGATGCTTTTAATATATTTTGGATATCCAGTGAAGAGAAACTGTAAAGAAAAGTATACTTATCATTACACAGATATAACTAGAATTGGGTTTAAAGCCTTTGAAACAAGGTTAATGCTTTTTTTTGTTTACAAAATAAACACAGTGACATTTGGTACTTTGAAAAAAAATTGGAGAAATATTCAACGTACATAGGAAACAATTCACCAAATGACTGATAACAGGAGGGAAACCAGATACCATTTTCTTACTGATGTATTAACACTTCCCACTATTAAATTTAAACGATCATAAAATTTCTTTTTAAAGATTTAAAGCACTGCTCACCTGGTCTTCTTCTCCTCCACCTTCTTCGTCATATTTTAAAATATTATCTCTTACATCATCTTCTGGATCAATTAAAAGTTGTTTGGCCTGGCGTTCTTTATCCCGGCGTTTCATCCATACCACAAACATCAGCACAAGGACTAGGTAGAAAAATAGTAAAAATATATAATATTGTCATTTTTAAAGCCTGGCCTATCTAGTCACAGTATTCAGTACTAATAATTTATACTTATATGGGCTGAAGGCTTGAAATGCATCTTTCGCTCTACTATCTATTTCTGGCCTCATATTAAGAGAGACAAGACAAAGCAGGCTGAAGCACTGGGTTTAGAGTATGAAGGCCTGGGCTCCCATCCCTGATGCCCTCTGCAAACTCACTTGAGAAGTGATCATCCTTGTTCTCAGTTTTACCATCCACATATGGGGACAGTAACTTTTTCTATCTTCCCTTTGGCTTGCTAGAGGATAGTTGCCCT
Organism: Nomascus leucogenys; assembly: GCF_006542625.1. Lineage (NCBI taxonomy): Eukaryota > Metazoa > Chordata > Mammalia > Primates > Hylobatidae > Nomascus > Nomascus leucogenys. The sequence continues at coordinate 51,812,975 of NC_044384.1, read as the reverse complement.
TAATAGGGCCTTGTAAAATCTAGAGACACAAAACAGCAGTAAGTTGTTACTCGCTGTGTTATTTAGGTTGGTCAGTCATCATTACACTCCGAAATTCACAGAAAAAAACACATATCCAGGAGGACAAAGCTTGCCCAGATGACCTGGGTAGTAAATTGGAACTAAGTCAGGAATCAGATCTTGAGGTTTTGACTCCCAGAGGCCGGTGCATGTTTCAGCTAAGAAAGCTAGGGGATTCCTTGGAACACTGAAATAACATTAGACTTTCATGTTTTACACTTTGCGCCAGGTCTAGAACCATAAATTTTCCAGTGAGTTGATGTTAAAAATCAGCACCAATTCAGTTGCCTTCAAAATGTCAGTTACTTCTTCATTGCCATAATCCATCATGCCTAAGTCTTTCTTGATAAGATTGGCATCTATGCCACATTTCAGTTGAAATGGAAACATATCCCTAGGTGCACATCTAGGAACAAATTCTATCTAAAATCTGGGGGTATCAGTTTACATCCTGAAGCAAAAGATTTAATGACTCCTATTGGAGCACATTTTTATTATTGGCCATAAAAGTAAATATCCTCCTTTTAAAGCCAGATAACATGATCTCATTTGCTATTGTTCCAGGGCTAAATCTAGCAAGTGGATTATTAGTATAGCATGCAGGTTTCAAATTACAGCCAAAGTAGTCTCCACACAGGAAGTAAAAAATGCTTAGACTTCTATAGTAATTGCTTAGAATAAAGGGATAGAATTCTCAATTACCAGAACACTTGTAAATGGAGAAAACATAAAAGAAATGGCCAACATTTTCAAGAAAGTGATTGGTGCATAGCATGATCACACAATAAACTAAGTCCTGCTGCTATTCACAATAAAACACAGGGCCCAGGCAATTTATTCTTTTAACCTGCATGCTTAGAAGTGGTTCCTAAAGTACTTTCCAGTGGTTAATTTTTTGCATTCCATTGAACCAAAGATTGCAAAGTACCTTAAAAAGAAGCAATTCCTTAATCTACACTTACTCTAAAGACAGACAATTTATTGAGCTGTGTAATCATTTCTATTATCAAACGTGCTGTATGTGAAGTACAATCTCTCTCTTTTACACAGCCCTTCAGAAACAAATACCTTGATCCTCGCATGACTGGAGCACGTTGCTGACTGTGCTTTATATGAAGGAAGGTGAAGGAAAGCAATATACTTACTTTCCTAAATCATCAACTACGTGCCATAAATTCATACTCACATCATAAGAAAAGTGCTCAAACTTGGGATTGTTCAATGTTTTTCTATGAAAAGCATTTACTACAGCTCCCTAAGCAATAAGCCTGAGAAAGGGTAAGAGGGCATGGAAGAGGCACGCTGAGGCGGCTTGTTGCAAACCTCAAGTGCTTGAAACAATGCTCTGGGGTTTTTTCTTTCTAAAGTGGGCTTGGTCGACCCATATATGATTGGCGAGGAAATGCTGAAAGGTCAAAGGGTTGTTAGACTACTTTGCCAGGCAATAGCAACACATGACTTTGCTGAACATCCTAGAAGCCAAGAGAACTGAAATCTAAAAGACAATAAAAGTACTCACTAAGCAGGATGATGATGCACAGCAGGATGGCAATGATGGCACCGGTGCCAAGCCCTGCACCCACAATCCTGTCCACATCTGTGCAGTCCCCGTTGGAGTCACACTGGCAAACCTTCACGCGCAGGATGGAAATATTTGATTTGGGAGGATTGCCCGAATCTGTGATTATGATGGGAACTTCATAGATACCAGCTTCAAGAAATTTTATCTTTAAATTAAGCTGAGCAAAATCACCTATACGAAAAAGGAAAAAGATAGTTTGATAGGTAATACTTAAAACGATAAAAAAACACATAGCATTGTTCAGAATGTATTTACTATCTAATAGTACACATAAAGCGGATTACAACTATGTTGCATTCTAAATACCTTTTTGGCTGTAAAGGCCTTTAATATCTTACTTAAACTTTAAGTAGCTTTTAAAATATGTATAATGAGAAGATTACGAAGCACATAAAAATTAACTTTTCTTGGCAGGCTTCAAAATCTCTCAACTGCACATATATTCAAATAATTAACCTGTTCTTACCATTAAGCCGAGTGATGGTCCAATTTCTCTTAATAGTCACTGGAGATAAAGGAAGATCAAAAGCAAATGGTCCAGCATTCGGATCAATGTCATAATCAAGTGCTGTAATATTAATTGAATTGGGGTCTGGAGTTTCACAAGTCTCTGCCTCTTGAGGTAACACTTGAGGGGCATTGTCATTAATATCAAGTAAATAGATCTGCAGCGTTCCTGTTCCACTCATAGGAGGAATTCCTGAAAAGAGAGAAAAATCACAAACGATGCTGAACAGTTCTCACCAATGAGCCTCAATTATGGTGAAATTCTCAAAGCTTCTAACCTTCTGGCCCTTTTAACTGTGTAACCTTGGAAAAATATAGTTGCTATGGCATCTGGGCAGACCGTTTCCAGAACAAAGCCCCTTCTTGCTTCTCTGCTAGAATGACCCTGAGCTGCTACTGCTGCTCTGCAGGAGCTGAGCAAGGCGACGAAGAATGCCCCTGCTATGGAATCCCATACCTTCCATGCCCCTCCTGCCCATTATTCAGGGCTTACACAGACCATGCTCCTCCAGGCACTGTGAGGAATGTTGGAGATGCAAACACAGGGCTCGTGATCCTGTGGACCCTACTCTTTTTATGGAGAACCAAGACATATGCATGGAAGAACATATAAATGCTTTTAACGCTTTAACACAGCTTTGACTTAATGAAACAGTCTACAGACAAGTGATACAGAACCACAGACCTCAACTCAGGAAGGAACATCATGCAGAAGAGAAATGATATTTACTAACCAACCAACTACCTGCTTGAGACCATATTAGGCTGCTCCATGTACATTCTTTCATTGTAATCCTATGACACAGGTTTAAACAGATAAACCTGAGTCTGTAAACTGCTCATGGCCACACACTCTTGTAAGTGGTGGAGTTGTTACTAAAGATTGGTCGGCCTGACCTCAAACCTATTCTCATTCCACTATAATAAAATGTTGTCTCCACCACTTCGTGTGATAATTTAGTCTGGTGATTTGCGTCTGCTATATTATAAATATCCACACACACACACAAATATATAATATGTTTATGAATATTTTATAAATAATGCTGTACACTGAAGACCAGAGATTTAAGCGACCTGCCAAAGGTCATGCAACTAGGAAGATGCACATACATACACAATCCTGGGGAGGGAATAAGGAGGAATGTTTACCAACTTCTATGAGGAATATGATGGTTCTAAGAGCAGGGAGAGTTGAACTAGAAGAGTATAGTGGCTGTTACAATATTCCAACACCACCATGACCACTATGATACTCAACAGTTTGAAGGACTTTGAAATTTATTATCACATTTAATATTACTATACTTTTATAACAACTATATAGAATATGTAGGTAGTGAAACAATTTATCAATAATGAAACTAAGGCATATAGAGTATAAGAGCTTGCCTAATCATTAACGAACAGAGCTGGGGCTCCATGTCTAGCCTTGTGACTTAAAGTGCAATTGCAAAGCATCACAGCTACATACATTTAACAGGTCACTTCTCTCTCTTATGAAAAGCCCTTTCAATTAGAAAACAATCCTTCTTGGTGAATGAGAGATCTGGTTGTAACTCACAACCAATATACATACATACATACATACATACATACATATAATTTTATGGCTCTTTAGATCTTAACATAATGATTCAAGATGCATTACTTTCAGTTCCACTGTAGAAGAAAGCCACGGTTTATGGCAAAAAAGCACAAAACAGGTACTAATGATATGCTTTGATGTACAATGGCAAAAGCGATTCCTACAAAGTTCCAACACTAAATATTTAAACAAGAGGTCCCATATTAAAAAGGATGAGAAATATTTCTTTGGTTGGTCACTACACAGATTTTCTACAGATAGTAATCTCATTAAATCTTAGTACACAGACTTAGAAAGGTTCATTGACATTATTCTTAAAGTATTGATATGTATTATTTTAGTAATGCAAAATATTTTACGATTTGAAAATTGCAAACACCAACTTCAACCACCAAATTGAAGCCTGCTATTTTTATTAAGTACCAACATTCATATTCATAGTTTAATACTGAAAATATTTTAAAATATAGTTGTGGTTCAGTTTTGAAACTATTAATACACAATAGGAATACTTAGTTGAGTGGTTAGTTCGTGTCAGCCACTGTTTCAAATGCTTCATATATATGTATAAGTCATTATATCTTAGTTAAAACACTGAGTTAGGTGCTGATACATATTTCTATTTAACAAAAAAAAGGAAAGATATATTTAAAACCTCATGCCAATCCCACAGATTCAAAGTGGGAAAGCCGGAGTCTGCACCTGGGGGTCCTGTAGAACTCCAGAGCTTGAAGTCTGAAACACACATCATACTGAGAGCTAACAAAGCAAAATAAGCCCCTCATCAGGTTTACAAAAGTCCCCTTTATATTACATATCTGAAAAAGTCCTTATCTATTAATCTTAACCAATTAGAAACCAGCAAAGACTCAGAAAGGAAAAAAAGAAGGTGTTACATATGTATTCTAAAACCCATACCCTGAAGCTCACTACTCACTTATCTCAATTTATGCACAAAATTAAGTTTCCTAGCCCATGGCAGACAGAGGCAGAGAATTATAAAAAGGAAGACTGATAGAGATGCATATATGAAAGGCAGCAAACAGAGTGACTAGAAGACATATAAAAAGAGTCACTCAAAAAACCCAGTGTCCAGGGCCACTGAGGATGGACTTAAGGCATCAACATGTGACAGGACAATAAGATAACAAAGGTATGTCTACATGAACGGTGGATGGACATCAAGAACCGTCATTGCAAAGACAGTGAAGGATGTTCCAGAACGCCTGTCTGAAATGATAAAGAAAAGATGGACCTCGGAATTATAAAAGTCAGTTTTCCAGGCAATTGAGTTTTGTAGAAAACTTTAATTCCTGAGCATGCATGATGAGGATCTACTGTCTTTCATCAACATACAAGAAAAAACAGCGAACATACCATTGTCAGAAGCAAGGAAAGTAGCATTATATACATTGTTTTTCACATTTGGTGATTCTCGGTCCAAAACAGCAATTGTAGTTATTTGTCCATTCACAGGATCTATTTTTAGCCAATTGGCAGGATCAGATAATTTAGTGTATCTACAAAATGAAAGTGAAGTAAGTTTAATTTCTTTTTATGAAACTTTAAAAAAAGCATATTTTACAAGTTTAGTTCCAAATGCAACTGGTTTATTAACTTGCATTTCTGTAGATGATGGCTGGAAATACAGCTTTAATAGGAAAAAGTATTTTTGTGACAGTGGTATTGGGAGGCACATAAAGGTTGTGTTTGGTCAGGCATGTAGGGAACATTCTACAGGTGTCTGAAGGACAAGACTAGGAGCACAGTCTCCCTAATGTGGGTTAAAGCAGATTGGAAAGGTATCATTTTAGGTGCTTGTCCACTTCAACAGATATCAATGGTTCAGGTAAAATAGCTTGAATATATTTTCTAGATAAGCAGTAGTCTCAATGTATAGGAGTTAAGAGAAATTATAATAGAAATTGAATACTGCATCACAGAACATTCCTAAAACATTTTAACACTTTATCATGGCCAACATGAAGCCACACTGGAGAGACCACCATAATCCCATTCCTACTTGAATCTTTCACACTGGGCCAAGCCTCAGATCTATACCTTTGCAAAGAAAGTCCTACAGTCTTGAGTCTGAACTGGCAGATTTATCAGCTTACATTCCTTTTTAAAATTTGGAGTGGGGATTAACTTTTAAAGATTAGATAACCAGTTGGATTGGAAAAGGTATGCTATGTTTGGAGAGGTAAAAGTTGTAGGATTTCAATACATCTATTATCTGGCTATTTATTAATAGTTATCTTGATTTCAGTGAATAGAGAAATGGAGAACATTTAACATTTAATAAAAGATAACAATAGAAAGTTATCTTTTAGCAGCAGTTCTGTAAGAAGTTTAATGAAATATAAATTCATTTTAAAAATGATCGTCACCAGCTTTGGAGAACAGTCGCATGGGGTGTGCTCTGCCAACCATCCACTCCCTCATCAGGAAGGATAAATTAGATTTTGCTGAGTTTGGAAATCTTTACAGATAGGTTTTATAAGTCCAGTAACTACTGTACAGGTAAGGGATGAAAATAATTAACTCTTAGATCCTGGTTTGGACATAAGCTTTCTTTCCTTCATGATGCATGGAGGAGAGATAAATGTTATAAGCCTCTGAAAGTTCCCTGTGTAACCTTTTTGTGATGTTTGGCATAAAGGCACAGGCTAAATAATTTTAAAGCATTTTTAAGTAAAAATGGCAGATACAGGGAAACAAGAACAGCTTTTACTTCAAATAGTAAATCCATTTTAATATGGATACAGGTATCTATTTATATCTAATATAGTCATTGACTTACTGAGAAGAAAATTCAAAAAATTTTAAATTATCTTTTAATAAGTAGTTTTGATTGCAATGAAAATTTCTTACTCAATTAGTGAATTTGATAAATTTTATGCACAGCATAGAACATAAGTAAGCTACAAAAACACTACAAACAGCATTTCATACCTAATATTTTGCTGCATATATCGATCTGGGTCCTGAGCAGTGAATGTTGTCAACATGGTACCGGCATGAAGCCCTTCTTCCTGGCGAATGATCTTAGGATTGGGGGCAAAATAAGGGTTTTCATTTACGTCAATAACTGTAACAGACACGGTTGCAGTTGACTGAGGTGGGTGCTGAATTCCCTTGGCTAATGGCACTTGATTTTCTGCAGCAACAGTAAGGACAAACATCCTATTTGTTTCAAAGTCGATTGGCTGGAAAATAAAAGGGAAGCCACATTTTTGCAGGAAATAAGAATGCTTGCATTCTGTAGTTTATTCCTCTACCAACTCCATTTCCAAAAAATTAGTTTCTTCATTCACTACATAATAAGGTTCCTCTCAAGTTTCTGGAAAACATGCATTAGCATGGTCACTTATCAAAATATTTATCCCAATTTAACCTAATTATAAATCTTGAGTACTTAAAAGATTTATGTTCACAAAACAGTGCACATGATTACTGCACAGATTTATTTATTTAGGCACATCTAAAAACTTGATTATTCTTAAGAATAGCATTGTTGACTAAAAATACTAAATAATATAAAGTCAACTGAGAACATGATGGTCTAAATGTATACTCTCAAACATTAGTACAAAGATCACTCCTCACCCAGGAAAGCTTTCATCAGTCTATGATGAATTGAAGAAAACAAACCAAAAATCAGAAAATGTAATTTTTAAATACAGCTAAACTTATTTGATTTAAAAGTACCTTTCATAATTTGAAGTACACATTTTGCAGTACAAACATGTATACATAATTGCAAACACACCTTTTAAAAATAATACTGTTGGTAGGTGGAAGAGATTTTTCTTTTCCTCTTAGCAAACTAAAACTCTGCTGTCTTCTTGAATATTTCTGGGTATTTTATTGGTCTGTAAAACCCCCAAATTTAAGAAAAACACTCTAGATAAATGCAATGTACAAATAACCCTTCATGTAAATATTAACTTCCAAAGTTCACTGAATCCTGCTGTCACTAGAAATGTTACCAGGAGTCAAATGACTAGACTGGACATTCACTCTTAATTTCCCTTGTTCACCTGCTAATGGAGGTGCAAATAAGCATTACTGTGCAGTAATAACAGGAAAAACAAGAGCATTAAGATCTCTTAGGCTCATAATTGGTAGTCTAAGAATGATCAAGAGGTGACGCTCATTATCAGCAGAAACTGCACCAGTTTCCTACCCTAGACCACCTTTTAAAATCTTCACATCTTTTTTTTCTCTCTAAATCTCCAATTCAACATTCTTTTCTCTAGTATTTTAAACAAGACAGAAAAAAAAGCCAGAAAGTTAAGATTGCAGTATTTAGAGTGATTTCACTAGCCACATGAAACCTTCCCCTGATGTAACATTTATGCTAAGGGGTATATGCACAGTTCAAAGTCCTTTAATGTGTTTGAAGCTCATTTATCTCTCACAACACTATGACTAACATACTGTTATCAGCCCCTTTCTGCATGAGAAACCTAGAATTTACAGTGGTTAAACAGCTGGCCATGATCGCACAGATATCAGGAACAGAGCTGGGACTCTAACACAGACACCGGACTCGAGTTGGTGCTTTTGATCACTATGTTCCTTCTGAGAGTTTCCATTCCCATTCCATTCTACTCACGCATCTGCATAATTATTGGCAACTGGCACTTTAGCACATCTTTCTATGTAAGGTCAACATTTAGGTTCACTTACAAATCAAGAGTGCTTAGGTGGGAGGCAAAGAAGTAAATCTCTTTACTGGGTGGCTAAAAGGAAGGGATGCTCACTTTAACAGGCTTTACCATTATAGCTATGCATTTATTATTCTTGAAGAACATCCCCTTGGCTTCTAGCATTCAATTGTTTTGTTTGGTTCTTTTTTGACCATAAGATCAGAAGAACGAATTTCTTAACGTCTCCGAAATAGCATTTAAAAACAGCCATGCAAATGCAAGAGCTTTCTAAAATGCAGGCTTTCTTCTTGCCTACTCATTACATTTTACTTCTATGGCTTTTCTGGTTTGTTCACTATCTGCCAATATTCTAATAGCTGTAGACATGAAAATAGCAGGTGTGAGGCATCATTCTTAATAGCTATCAATGGTGATCAAAACTTCAGAATGTGATATATCACGAATATATCAACTACACTGACAGTTAATGTTGTTCAGGCCAGTCCTATCCTCAGATTGGTAAAAACTGTCCAAACTGATTCAAAAACAATCATCAAAACTCTCACAAAACTCTCACTCAAAACTCTCACAAAACTCTCACTCAAAACTCTCATTCAAAAACTCTCACAAAACTCTCATCACAAAACTCTCATTCAAAAACCCTCACATCAGTGATGATGTGAGAGTACTAATGTTGGCCTTAGCCTCAGCATAAATTAAACAGTAAGATACAACCTCCCAAATATATATCAGACCCACATCTGGAGATGTCTGAAAGAAAAACGTCCTAAGTTTCCATTGCAAAACAATGAGTGGGGGCCATATATTGGTCCTTGCTGAGCAGCTGTTGGAGAGATCAGTGGCCCGAGGAACACTTACTTTGACCACGGTGACTAACCCGTCGTTGCTGTTTGGGTCGGTCTGGATGGCAAACCGTCCAGTAGGATCTCCGCCACTGATTCTGTACACTGCATTCCAGGCTGGTGTATGCGGTTGATCCTTATCGGTCACAGTTAGATTAGCTACTATGATGTCTACCCTGTTCTCAGGAACTTCACCATAAAACTGCCAGAAAGACAAACCTCAGTCAGAGGAGCAGCATGGACCACTGAAGGACAACTTGTCTTGATGACCACACCGTCCGATTTTACTGCCCCATTAAATTTTTATTATCTACACTAAATGAGGAGACTGATAATGCAGGTAATCACAGCATTTATGTCTGACTTTAAAAATGCTGTAACATTTTTCAGTAGTCCAACTTTTTTCCAAATTACCTTACAGTTTCATTAATACTAAAATCAGCATCCACTTGTGAGTCTCTGGGTGACTATGGTGGGGTGGGGGAAAGAACTTGTCTGTGCAAAATGATTTTACTTCAGATATGGATAATTATATGCTGACAAAGTAGCATAGATCAGTCATGCAGCTCATGCACCTGAAAATATTCATAAGCATTTTGTTATAACAGCACAGTCTTTTTAGGACGTGTTTTCCAGGCAGCTTATTTTAACGACTTTAACAGTGGACTTGAAGACTACGAAGAAACAAATTACTTGGATGCCTCATGTAAGGCCCTGATGACAGAAATGTCTGAGTTAGCAGCCATGCTACTATTAGGTGAAGCAAGTTCCACCTCTATTTAACACATTTATTATTCATGACCAACCTCCTCAGTAACGAACTACAGATCCAAAGTTGTGTGAGTGACAGGCTGTACTCACCGTCATGGCAGTAAACTCTGGAGGATTGTCATTGACATCTGTCACTGTGATGACGGCCGTGGCTGTGTTTGAAAGGCCATATGTGGGATTGCCTTCCATGTCTGTAGCTTGAATTATTAACGTATACTGTTGCACTTTCTAAAAAGACATAAAGATAACAACTTAAATGAAACTAATTCCTCAAGAAGACATAACAGTTGTTCTGTAAACGGCTCTTTATAATGCAAGGAGAGCATGGCATCATTCATTCTGATTAACATGACTTGAAATTTCCCAAGTGGAGTTTCCTTTAACTTATGAAGCACAGGTCTGCTCCTTGTCTAGAGAGATTTAACCGTGTATATTCACCTCTACTGGCAGAAAGGAATGCACTGCAGATGTGTGAAATTCACAGCTAAGCTGAAACCTCCATCTGGTTCCAACTTTTGCCTTTCTTCACTTCACGAGATTGTGATCAAGCATTCAAGTCATTTGGTTTGTATTTACTTTCTTGTATGTTAATTTCTACCCAGTTTAGGATACTAAAAACAATGAAGAATCTTAAGACAGGGAGAAGAACACATATATAATTCGAGAAGTATATAAGCTTTCCTTTTATATTTTCTTACATATATTCTATTATTACAGGGTAGATGCAATATTTCCCCTTAAATTCCATTAATACATATGATTCAAAACCATATAGAAGAGATATACAGTATTCTTAAACAAAGTCAAAACTTGAAGGGTTTACGTTTATTTCCATAGTCTTCTAACAGGGCATATATTTGATAATTGCATATTCAACGGATTAGGATTTGGGTGTAACACTCATTGTGTCCACTGCTTTAAGCACAGACCTACAATGGATATAAATATTGATACACTTACATGTAGATGATTATTATTATTAGACAGGCATCCACTACTTTCAAATTCCAGGTTGACTGTTTTAAAAGAGCCAAATTAAGCTATAATATATCTAAGAGAAAATGCTGAGATTGAGAAGTCAGGCATTTGCTGAGTAAGTTTTATATTAGGAAAACCTCACTTTAAACAATATCTAAAATCATTTGGAATCTCAGTGGAAATTGGCACAGATAGATCAAAAACAGTGATCATTTTCATAAATGTTAAAACATTCTGAACAACAAAATCCACTACATACAAAAATAAACTGTCACTGCAAAGTGCAGTTTTCCCTGTTTCTAAATATAGCTAACATTGTGAATGGCCATTCTTAAGGGATTTCTGGAGCTTAGATAGAACAGATACAAATTGTAGCTTTTGATTTAGTTGTCGGGGGAGGGGCAAAGAAAAGAAAGGAGTAGGAAGGAAAGCCAAACCGCCCACATTAGATTCTAAGTCTCTGTCTGTTCACCCAAATGCCAATCTCTAGCAGTTGTTTATTTCAGTTATTTTTTGTCTTCCTAAAAGAGAAAACGTTACACTTTTTTGAATTAAAAAACACACACGCAATAAGAAATAATGTTGGTTGAGTCATTTAATTTTTTCTTAACCCACAGTACCTCACTATAATGTTAACATAGGCTAAGGGCCGGGTGCGGTGGCTCATGCCTGTAATCCCAGCAGTTTGGGAGGCCGAGGCGGGTGGATCATGAGGTCAGGAGTTCGAGACTAGTCTGGCCAACATAGTGAAACCCCGTCTCTACTAAAAATACACAAAAAATTAGCCGGGCGTGGTGGTGGAAACCTGTAATCCCAGCTACTCAGGAGGCTGAGGCAGGAGAATCACGTGAACCCAGGAGGCGGAGGTTGCAGTGAGCCGAGATCGTGCCACTGCACTCCAGCCTGGGTGACAGAACGAGACTCCATCTCAAAAAAAAAAAAAAAAATGTTAACATAGGCTATAATACTTCTTCAGTTGGTTTCCTTCCCCAGTTAGAAGTGTCACTTCAGCTTAATGCTTTCATGGTTAGTGAGAGAATTTTGCAGGACATTCAGTTCAGCCTCCCAGCTGAAAACCATGAAAATAAAAACTTTTATGACTTTTGAAATGTCAGTTTTGTTAGCTGCTATTTGCAGAAACAGATGAACATTCTCAAAAAGAGAGAAAAAAAAGGAAGCTTATTTTTTAAGAAGTTAACTCACATAGGTATTATATGAAGGTATAGTTATTTCCTAATGTCTAGTGTACAAAAATCTCCAGAATTATGTAAGCATAATACATCCAATAATTTTCCATTGATCTGCAATATTGGAACTAGTAGCTAATACTTGAAATTTCTTATTGCTTCAAGCTAGTCTGGAAATTTTAAATTACAAAAGGACACTTGTTATTTCCAAAGTACAGTATCTCTTCAAATAAAAAAAAATTCCACTTGGTAAATAGTAAATAATGTCACCTCCATTTTCAAATGCCTGATTGGTAAAACATTCTTATATTTAGTAAGGAAGCCTTGATAGCCTATGTTTTAGACAACTGAACTGCTTAGAGCTTCTTACCTAATTTGGTCATTGGGCATCTGGTTGTGAATGACTGACATTTAGATTCCATAAGGGTTCGACTTCCCGCTCTCATAGTACCTCAGCTGATCAAGGGGATTTTGCTTGAAAACTTCTCCTCCCTTCCTGTTCTATATGGAATAAAATCCAAACTCATCTGCTTGCTGTCAATCCTTCCCTCTCTGAAACTTGCCTATTTTACAAAAGTGATTCCTCCCATTCGCTTACCCCACACCTGGAGCTGTTTTGCATTTATCTTCAAATGCCCTGTCATGATCCTATGTCATTGCATTTGGCATTCTCCTCTGCCTAGACAAGTGGATGTTAACCCAGAGTGAACATTTTGGGTTGTCACAACTAAGGAGTGCTTAGTTGTGACAACCAAACTCAGTACCGACATCTAATGGGTAGAGGCCAAGGATGCTGCTAAACATCCTATGATGCATAAGACAGGCCTCATAACCAAGTAAAAATGTCATAGTGTCCTGGTTGAGAAACCCTTGCCTAGAATACCATTCCCTTCATTCCAAGCCTGGCTAACACACGGCTTAAAAGTCGCTTTGGAGATGACTTCTGAAAGTCCTTGAGGAAGAGCTGTTTGTGTCCCCAGGACAGAGTCCTCACAACACACCCCATCACTGTTTATAGTTTATATGGCTGTTATCAGTCGTATGTCTGTATCTGCCTCATTGTGCATGTGTGTGCATACAGAGACACACATACACACACACACAAGTGTCCCAAGGGCCCTTGCATTGTTGATGCTTGCTTGTGTCACTGGCATATGGCACAGTGCCTGACTCGGAGTAAGAATTCCACAAATGTTTCTGACTTGGTGGATGGATGGGTGAATGCATAAGAAACCTTGGGTTTTGCATGATCTTATTTCAGGTAAAGAAAAAACCATCTTCTATTCACATGGATAGCTATAATTTACTTCTTTAAACCCATACTGGGAGCACAAACTAGCCCACCTTTTCCCAAAACCACAGTGATTCACATACAATAGTCCCAATTCTAACATTTCCTCATACTATGAGTCACTTCCTATTTATCTTGACGTTAATTTCCCTTTTTAAAGCTTAATTTATTGTAAAAGTCCCATAAATGGAAAGCTAGCATCACTTATCATAAATATGACAGTAAAAAATAAACATGATGAAATTATTAGATTCTGGCAATCTCTACTTGATGAAGTAGCACCTGAAAGGCTGTGTCCGCTTGCTGTCCTAGAGGCTTCTCTGCATTTACCAATTAAAATCTTACGCACATACAGCACAATTTTGAAACACTGAACTAGAGTGACATCAGTGAATGAGGAGGTGAGAACATTCAGTCATTCATACAGCAGACATTTAATGAAATGTCTTCTAAATGCCAGGCAATGGAGTATTTACTTGGATAAAACAGTGACCAAAACAAGATACAGCCTTGCTTTCACTAAGTGATGGAGGCAGAGAGTAACGGATCACAGGACCATATAGAGCCACCAAATGCATGAGTGCAAGTCTAGAAATGGTAGGAAGAAGTAATATGAAGAACCTTCAATAGTGCATACCAACTATCAGGTTGGTGCAAAAATAACTGCAGTTTTTGTCATTACTTTTAATGGCAATTACTTTTAATGTCATTACTTTGAGTAAAAAGGGAAGAACTTGATGACTAAACAGATTGCAGGTAGAGGGACAGCAGGGCATGGGAAAGGCAATTAAACGACGACCTTGGGAGACTGAGGAGAAGGTCCTGGTCACGTGAAATAGGAAATTCATCATAAATCACAGGTTTCAGGAGACGACAGATTTGCCTCTAGATAAATTGGGTTGAGGACAGAGAGTTGAATAATAATGTCACCGAAACTTAGGAGGGAAGTATAGATTTGTGACTCTGTTCAAATTCTTTTCTTTTGAGACTGAGTCTTGCTCTGTCGCCCAGGCTGGAATGCAGTGGCGCAATCTCGGCTCACTGCAAACTCCACCTCCCAGATTCATGCCATTCTCCTGCCTCAGCCTCCCGAGTAGCTGGGACTACAGGCGCCCATCACCACGCCTGGCTAATTTTTTGTATTTTTAGTAGAGATGGGGTTTCACCGTGTTAGTCAGGATGGTCTCGATCTCCTGACCTCGTGATCCGCCCGCCTCGGCCTCCCAAAGTGCTGGGATTACAGGCGTGAGCCACCATGCCTGGCCAACTCTGTTCAAATTCTTAAGTGCTAAGCCCCAGTTCCCTCATCTGTGAAATGGGACTAAAAGTACCATCTACCTTATAAATGTGGTCTTTCTTTTGTATACATACTACATGCTGGCACTGTTCCAAGGGCCTTGATTTAAAAACAAAAAACAAAAAACAACTTTTACTGAGTTTGAGCACTATGTGCCTGGCACAGTGCTATGCACTATGCATTATTTCAGTTAGTCCTCACAATAATCCTATGAGGCAGGTGGGGTTTTGAAACCCCACTTTACAGATGAGGAAATAGGCTTAGGAAGGTAAGGGAGCTTGCCATGGACACCCAGCCATAAGAGGCAGAGACTAGACTTGAACTCAGGTATGAGTCAAGAATCTGTACCATTAATCAATCCACTACGTGAGTGCCCTCTAAGATGGTAAGAGTACTGCACATGTGCAGCATGTGCACAGGTCAAGCGGGAGAAGCAGGTGGAAAGCCGGACTTCAAGTGGACGAGGAAGGAGTGGAAATATTTTTTGTTTGTTTGTTCGTGAGACAGGGTCTCACTCTGTCACACAGGCTGGACTGCAGTGGCACGATTACGGCTCACTGCAGCCTTGACCACCCAGACTCAGGTGATAGGTGATCCTCTTACCTTAGCCTCCTGAGTAGCTGGGATTACAGGCATGCACCACCATGCCTGGCTAATTTTTTATATTTTTAGTAGAGACAGGGTTTTGCCATGTGGCCCAGGCTGGTCTCAAACTCCTGGGCTCAAGTGATCTGCCTGCCTCAAGTGCAGGCTGCCCCTTGGAGAAGACTGGTGTGGAACTCAGGGAAAGTATAGTAACTTAAACATTTCTTTAAGATTCATGTTCAGGGTAATGAGACAAGGAACATCTGCCCCACTGGATGCTGAGAATGGGAATCTAGATAAACTTTCTGTGTAACACAGTCTAGATAGAGGTATGCGGAGACTACTGTGGGTGATCAGAGAAGGGATTGAGAACTGGCTCTCAGAGGGTAAGGATTAGCCTGTTATGTAGGAAAAGAATATTTAGGTAGAGGAAACGGGAACAGAAGAATAGAAGACTCCCTATTTGCACAAGGACTGCGTGTGGTTCAATGAGTGGTTGGGCACCATTTGTATGTGAAAGGCAAGTAATTCTGGGGGGTTAAGGAGGGTTTTGGGGCCAAGGTCACACAGGGTCTGGAATGCACTACTAAAAAGCTCTAACTTCATCCTATATGGCGTGGAGAGCTATGTTACCACAGCAGAGACCCAGCAGGTTTGCAGATTATGAAGCAACCTGTAGAGAAAGGAAGATTGATGACACAACAGAAAACAGGAGAACACCCCTTCAGGATGGAACTAGGAGTTGAAGGCACAAACAGAAAGATTATTAGGTTTGGAAAACAGGAAGTATTTCTTTCATCTTATGAAGAGGAGTAAAGGTGATAGATAGTGCTTAGCCAGGAGATGCTGCTGTTGCTGTTCATGATGGCAGTGGGGAAAACATTAGCTCAGATTTATTAGGCACTGTGCTGAATGCTTTTTAAAATGCTTTTAAATTTATATATATATATATATATATATATATATACACATATATATATACACATGTATATATACATATATACACATATGTATATATACATATATATACACATATGTATATATACACACACACACATATATATATATATATATATATACTTTTTTTTTGAGACAGGGTGATATGGTTTGGCTCTGTGTCCCCACCCAAATCTCACCTTGAATTGTAATCCTCATAATCCCCATGTGTCAAGGGTGGAACCGGGTGGAGGTAACTGCATCATGGGGGCAGTTTCCCCCATACTGTTCTCATGATAATGCATGAGTCTCACAAGATCTGATGGTTTTATAAGCGTCTGGCATTTCCCCTGCTTGCACTCTTCATTTCTCTCCTTCCGCCCTGTGAAGAGGTGCCTTCTGTCATGATTGTAGGCTTCCTGAGGCCTCCCCAGCCATGTGGAACTGTGAGCCAATTAAACCTCTTTTCTATCCAGTCTCAGGTATTTCTTCATAGCAGTGTGAGAACAGACTAATACAGAGGGTCTCACTCTGCCACTCAGGCTGCAGTGCAGTGGTGCAATCACGGCTCACTGCAGCCTTGACCTCCCAGGCTCGGGTGATTCTCCTGCTCAGCCTCCCAAGTGGCTGGGACTACAGGTGCACACCACCATGCCTGGCTAATTCTTGTATTTTTTGTAGAGATGGGGTTTCACCATGTTGTCCAGGCAGGTCTTGAACTTCTAGGCTCAAGCCGTCCACCCACCTCAACCTCCCAAAATGCTGTGATTACAGGTATGAGCCACCATGCCTGGCCTGAATGCTTTATGTGTCATGTTGGATAATTCTTAAAATGGTCCCATGAGGCAGGTAATACTATTATCCCCATTTATGGATGCAGGAGCTGAGGTTTCAAGTTAATACACTGAAAGTCAAACAGCCCATAATAAGCAGAGCCAGAGTTCCAACTGGGGGGAGCAGGGGTGAGTCTTTGGCAGTCCTGCACAAAAAGGGCGGAAAATGGACATGAAGTGGAAAGGCCAGGAATACTACCAGCAAGTAATGTCACAAGAGGACAGATGGGAATAAACGCTGAAGACTGGGTAATGTGGCAAATACACCTTTAGGTCTGGAGAAGCTGAAGAATTAAAACTGAATTTTTAAAACCTGAAGATTAAAGAAAAATAAAAAGCTGAATCTCAGTAAGCATTTCAATGATTAGGAGTTCAATCACTTAAAGGTGTCATACATCCTGAGAGCAAGAGATCACACATTACTTTTGACAGAAAGGAAACTGTGAATTCTAATAGAAATAAAAGAATTTCAAGCGTGCACAAGGCCTGAAAAAGTCAAAGTAATTTATCCCTGGCCTCAGGAAGAATTATCATAAACCATCCGAGATAGATACATTTTTTCTATGTTAAATGACTTTCAGGAAAGGAAGGTTTTCCATAATTTTCCCTAGTAACTCATTGTTGTGTTTAATAATTTCACTGTCAAGAAGCTATTTCTCATACTGTATCTAATCCATAATTCTATAGTTTCAAATCCATTTCCACATTAGTTTCATCAAGGGGTAGTGAACAGCTTCTCTATCCACTGGAAGATAAACTTAACGACGATTATGGCCTCACGTCAGGCTTTCATCCTCTAAACGAAATACAGTCTGATTTTTAAACATGGTTGGTCTGTTTTAGTAAAAAGTATCTTCAATTTTCCACGCCTCTTTCTTTCCACAAAACAGCCAGTCTAAATGAGACAGGAATATTACCATATGAAAACAGGATGAAGTCTCATTTCTGTATCTCACAATGACAATGTGAATGAAAGAGAAATATTAGGATTATGAAATGAACTAAATCTACTTGGTATATGAGCAACCTGGCACTGAAGAAAAAATACTGAAAATTACCCCATATTCTCTAATAAATTATGGCATTCCTGCTGAGTTTATCAGCATACAAAAATAGTATTTCATATGGTAATGAAGAGGTAAAAATATATACATGTTCCAAGTATTACTGAACTAAAAGTACTACTTAAGAAACTAAACTGATTTCAACAATCTCTGATGCAAATCATTTCTAGAAAAAGAACTGTTGATGCCTACAAGTCAATAGGTACAATGTCACAGGCATACACTAACTCCTAAGTAAGGCTCTCAGCTCAGAATAAACTAATCTTTATTGGCTCATATTACTTTATTGTAGTGCTTCTAGCACTATTTTGTGTAAACAATTAATTGCAATAGTAATGTTTTCTTCTATTCAATTCAAATGAATGCTTCTACAGCAAATAAAGTGTCAAAAAACACGAACTTCTAAAATCCTTGTCAATGATATTTTATTGCAGTGGGTATAATGTCTCCTTTTGACATACATAATCTGAAGTCTCATTACAGTAAAAGCTGGCTCAGCCAGAAATCTACAAAGCACAGATCTCCCTATGAGTTGGCACTTTGATATTTCACTCAAACAATGATTACACATGGTCAAAATAATGACCTTGAGAGTCTGTAAGAAAATAGGACAGAACTGAGAAAGGATGAAAAAGTTTCACTAGGAGTGGGGTTTTCAGGAAAGAATATGAGCAGTGATTGAATCAGAACCGGAAGAACTAGAAGATCCAAGATGAAGATAAAGGTGCAAGGCATGCCTGGCCAAGGGGATCACATGTACAAAAACACAGGGCTATGTAGGAGCACAGTGGGTCGAGGCCTGTAACACTGAGATGACCCACCGGGAATTAACAGAAGTACCCGTGCCCTCTCAGACGGTGTGATACTGCATAGTATTTCAATGCCTTCAACATTGCATACATTTTCAACTAAATGTTATTTCAGAAATGTGTTTCTCTGTATTTCTAACTTTAAATACTTGTGAGTAGAATTAATGCAGTTACTACTGCTTAAATCTTTTAAGTAAATTAATCATAGAGTTAAGGGGCTAGTTCTAATAAAGAAGATAATCTACTATATACTCTATCAGCCTATTCACAAGGGCTACAAAAAACCAAATCACATACGTTATTTGCAGCCTTTTAATAACACAAGCGTTAACAATTATCCTAAGTTTGTGTGCCAATTATTTGGCTGTGATTTTTAATTCCTCACAGAAACCTTTGACTATAAAGGAAAATTGAGGAAATGCTAAAAATTTTAAAAATTAGATACCAGAGAATATTGCTTAGTCAGTATCACATTAAATACTACATAGGCTAGCATTGATTTATCCACTATATATACATCATTTAACCAATTTGAAGCTCTGCAGAAAAATATACAACAGATTACTTAATGAAAACGATTAGCATTTGAGTAACACTGTGAGTATATTGTAATGTGGAGATAAAATGTATGTGATATGATATTGTGCACCTTTAAGATTAAAAGCAAACACAAATAGAGTTTTTGGTTGGCTTACTTCTCGATCAAGTCCAGCTGCCACTGTGATAATGTCACCAGTCTCATTGTTGATTGTAAACATGTTGGGTGAAGGGGTGCTTGGAGCCTGAGACACGATTCTGTACCTCAACATCCCATTGAGGGCATTGGGATCATCAGCGTCAATTGCCGTTACAGTCATCACATATGTTCCTAGAGACAGTGTGCATGGAAAATGAATGGTTACCCTTCATTCCAGGGACCCAAAAAGAGAAGGTATATTTATTGTTTTGATATGTCTTATTTTCACTTTTTAAAAACAAATATTTAAAGTCATTTAGACTTGATTAAAAATGCTACTCATAAGAACAGTACTTATTTCAAAAAAGATAAAACCTGGTCTGGATATTTGAATGAAAAGTTATACAACATACATATTTATAAAAACTCAATTTTTCCATAACTTAGGAGATAAATTCACTTTATGATTCCAAAAAGGTTCATTTTAGACCTTAATTTATATAAAATGCAAATAATGGGTAATACAGATACCATTAGAAACGTAATTTATTGCCGCTGATTCTTCCCTCTGTCATCTTTTCTTCCATTACGCAATGATGTCTAAAATAACATGCTGAGTATGATTCTCCCCAGTGCCTGAGTCACTTTCCGAATGTAGGCTGTGTGCAGAATGTGGCACACTCCATTTCCTCAGGTCATAAGGAACCATTTCATGCACTGCTGTTTTGGTACACTGCATAGAGATTTGGCATTGTGGTTCATTATTTCCTCAGTGATTAAAAGAACACTGGAACCAACTTAGAGACTTCAATTTATTAGATAGTTTGGAAAAGAAATCTTCAAAACCTTTGTATCAAATTAGTTCAGACTAGCTAGACAAACTGTAATTTAGAAGTAGAGTGAGAAGTAGTTACTGTTTAGAATGGTTTGTTCTGTGGGATCCATTTAAGAACTGAATTACGAAATGTTTATCTCCAGTCTACCTTCCTTTTGAATACTCAAGTTCAGTTCTACCTTACAGCCTAAACGGATATTCTCTCTCCATGGTATACCTTGGGTTCTGAACTAACTGTGCTTTGGTAATATTATTCAAATCTCATTTCGGAACTTGTCCCTTTAAACGATTTACCTATTTTGATTATGTGTCATCCCTACACCCTTATTTTTTCAAAACCTTCAGTGTGTACTTGCTTGTTTGCGTGTTTTTTATTTCTCTCCCCTACTCCAATTTAAGCTCCAGCAGGGCAGGAACTAGCTTCTCACCACTGTATCCACAGTGTCAGAACAAGGCCTACCACACGGCATATGCTTTATAAACATTTGCTGAATGAATGAATAAATCATCAGAATAAAAAGGTATGTTTCAGAAGTGTGAGCCAAAATATAGATCACAACAGTTTAGCTCAAGATTCATCACAAATCTTGCCTAGAAGGATGTTTTCAAACTTACAGAAGAACCACAAGAAATATACTCACAATATGTCTACTTCTAGCAATAGCTGAGAGTCTTTTATTTATGGGTGGCTCATATGGAAATTCATGGTAAAATGCATAATAAATATAGCTTTAGTGGCACATTTTAAACAATTTTTGTGAAATTATTCTTGCAAAGTTTGAAATAATAGAGAAAAAAAGAAAATAATATAAAAAAATTTCCACAGTCCCAAAAGCCCAATGTTTGTTTTCTTTGGAAGATTTGTATAAGACTTGTGTTTTAGTAAGGAAATGCTGAATTTGCTTTAATTTTACTGTATTTTAAAATACTGAAGAAAGCTACTCTAACGATGCGACTTAGAAAGAGTCACAGATGGCTGAACTTCCTGCACAGCCCCTGGTCTCCCTCTAGCTGCCCCCACCCTACCCCTACATCTTTTCTGAAGAGGCAGAGATATGCACTTGGACCAAGAAAATGTATGCGTTTGAGGCATAGTTGGTTATATCTATAAACTGACTTATGCGTAAGGGAGTTGCATAAACTGGTGTTGATGACAAAGGTATTATGCAGCACAATTTTAAATGCTGAGGCTTTTAAAAATACAAAACAAAAATACAATAGCTAATTAAATCTCTCTGAACACCACGTCATCTCAGGAAGCCTGGTCAAACACTTACTTTTACCATGCCTATACCAACTGATTGTCTTGTCCACTGGTTTTCTAGGGAACTGGCTATTCTACAGTGACTGAAGTGTGTCATATTTTTAATACGAGAATCTAAAATCTTAGTCAAATACCACTTTACAATCATGAGTGGCTTTCCACAGTGTTATTTCTAGGCCAGGGCATTTTCCATTTTGCTGGTTGAAGGGATAGGACTGCAGGGGACACGCTGGCCACCCTGAAAATAACTGTCCTGTGGAGCTAGAGGGCAGCAATCACAGATGTCACTAAGCCCCTTCTATGCTTTCGCTATGACTTCGCCACCTAGTCCCAGGAACATCAAGTATCTTTAAGGCTTTCTCACTGTGTTTAATTGCTGCTACGTCTCATACAGTCACATCTGTACTTTATAAACAGAAAGTCTCTCGTCTTCTGGGGCTCACTTTCAAGATGCATTGGCTGTATCAGCTAAAGCAGAATGAAAGCATCCTATGTATTCCACAGGACAGAATCAAATACTGTAGTGCATATTTTTTCAAAGGTGGGAAAAATCAATATGAGTAATAAGAAGGATTTTTTTTTTCTCTCTTCAATTGGTTTTTCCCTAAGTTACCTTCCTTCTTTCCCAAAAGCATTATGAATGAAAGAAAATGATCCAAAAAGCCTCATATGATTTCTCCATTTCTTGCTCAGATAACAGGGCTGGTTACACCATACTTTCCTCAAGTCATCTTCAAATTATTATCTTTAAACTTACCAGGCTTTGATCCCTCAGGAACTGTCCCATTCCAAACCTGGTGTAAGAACTCAGGTCTGTTGTCATTCATGTCAATAACATTGATGACAATGTCAATGGGGTTCTCCACTTGATTTCCATTAATATCTACTGCATGTGCCCTCAACTGCAAAAGTAATTAGAAAACAGAACTATTTAACAGATTTATGTCTGTGAGAAGATAAATACATCATCATAAGGCTACTAAAATAGCAAGAATAAACTCACAGCTGAAAAACAAAAGTGGTTCTTCCCATCAAAATTTAAGTTACACCAAGTCCATATAATTAGGATAGACATAGTAGCAAAAAGCCATCATTTACTATATGCTAGGCATTGTTCTCAGAGCACAATGGATTTTAACTCCTTTAATTCACGTACAAAAGAGTGAGGCAGAAATTGTCAGCATTTGAAGATGAAATTGAGCCTCAGAAAGACTAGGAAATTTATGAAGGTCACTGCTGTCTCTGCTGACAGGACATAGATCCAAAACCAGTTGTGTCCAGCTCCAAAATCCCTTCGCTAAACCAGTTGAGGAGACAGACTTAAGGTAATTAAAAATGTGAAAGTAGGCCAGGCACAGTGGCTCACGCCTGTAATCCCAGCACTTTGGGAGGCCAAGGCGGGCGGATCACCTGAGGTCAGGAGTTTGAGACCAGCCTGGCCAACATGGCGAAACCCTGTCTCTACCAAAAATACAAAAAAAAAGAGAAAAAATTAGCCGGCCGGGCGTGGTGGCATATGTCTGTAAGCCCAGCTACTTGGGAGGCTGAGGCAAGAGAATCGCTTGAACCCGAGGTTGCAGTGAGCCGAGATCATGCCAGTGCACTCCAGCCTGGGTGACGGAGTGGGACTCTGTCTCAAAAAAAAAAAAAAAAAAAAAAAAAAAGAAGTGGAAGTAGCACGGAGTAGTTATAGAGATCAAGGGAACAGAAAATAATCTAAAAAGAAGTGTACAGAGGAAATTTTGACACTAGTTTTTTTCTTTTCCTTAATTGTAAAAGTCATTCACAAACATTAAAAATATACTAGTATATGGCTGGGCACAGTGGCTCATGCCTGTAATCTCAGAACTTTGGAAGGCGAAGGCAGGTGAATCACTTGAGGTCAGGAGTTCGAGATCAGCCTGGCCAACATGGTGAAACCCTGTCTCTACTAAAAATACAAAAAATTTAGCTGGGTGTGGTCGCGGATGCCTGTAATTCCAGCTACTCAGAGGCTGAGGCAGGAGAATCGCTTGAACCCGGGAGGCGGAGGCTGCAGTGAGCTGAGATCATGCCACTGCACTCCAGCCTGGGCAACAGAGTGAGACTCCATCAAAAAAAAAAAAAATACATGAGTATATATGATAGCTGTTCCTCTCCCCAGCCCAGTTCTCAGTTTTATAGGTATTCTTCTAGAAACTTTATCTTATTTTTCTTTTTAAACAAAAATACTCATTTGGCTACACTTGGCAGAATATCATCAAAATCCTTTCATCTACAATAGATTCATTTCATTCTTTTCAATGGCTGTTTAGTGCTCCTTTAATTGTTTCTTTTGGACTGGAATGCTTCTAGTTTTCATGTTAAGTCTGATGCTTGCCATTGGTTGCTGCTGGATACACTCTATCAAATTAGAAAAAGCTTCAACATATCCTTTTTTAAATTCAGAGGCTATTTAAACACACAAAAACAATGTAAATTTTAATACTGCCATTCAATACCTATAGAGATAATTCTTTTTTTTCCTTGGCTTATTTAATATCTTATATTACATTAATAGATTCTTAATACTAAAACTTAATTATACTTATATAAAATATTGAATCTGAATACTGAACCTTAATACTTTCAATTCTACAATTAATTCTATTCTGTTATGGGTTTTGTTTTTGTTTTTTTGTGAGATGCAGTCTTGCTCTGTCACCCAGGCTGGAGGGTAAGAGTGCATTGGCACAATCTCAGCTTAACTGCAACCTCTGCCACCCAGGTTCAAGTGATTCTCCCACCTCAGCCTCTTGAGTAGCTGGGATTACAGGCGTGCGCCACCACACGCAGATAATTTTATTTTTTATTTTTAGTATAGACAGGGTTTCACCATGTTGGCCAGGCTGGTCTGGAACTCCTGACCTCAAGTGAGCCACTGGCCTTGGCCTCCCAAATTGCTAGGATTCCGGGCGTGAGCCACCACACCCGGCTGGTATTGCTCTTTTAATGTGCAAGTAGCAAGCACTTAGAGAGCAATAATTTACCCCAAAATTGATCTGAATATACTCATTCCCTGAGTTTTAATCACAGGAATTCAGATAGCGAGAATTCCTACAAGAAGAGATCCTTAAGAATTTTAAATTGATCTTATTTATATTCATAAATTAGAGACTAGTCTAAGTAGAGGCAGGTATATTGTGTGCTATCTAAAAATAAGTTTCCTTATTAATGCTATGTTGTCTTTGTGGGACGTTTGGAAGTTTTACTTCTTTTCCTATGTTTCAGAACTATATGGAAAGCATTAGAATAACCTATTTCTCCAATGATTTTAAAAAATGGAATGATGAAGAAATCAAGGTCTTTGGGAAGACAAGTATAGAGCAATACTCAGTGCATAAGACATTTTAAATTTCTCATATGCTTATTTGTCTGTTAGATCTAGGTGAATCTATTGAAGTTTAAAAACTTCAATAATTGTTCTCACTCATAGGTGGGAACTGAACAATGAGAACATCTGGACACAGGGTGGGGAACATCACACACTGGGGCCTGTCGTGGGGTGGGAGGAGCAGGGAGGGATAGCATTAGGAGAAATACCTAATGCAAATGATGAGTTGATGGGTGCAGCACATCAACATGGCACATGTATACACATGTAACAAACATGCACATTGTGCACATGTATCCTAAAACTTAAACTATAATATAAAAAAAAGAAAAAACTTCAGTAATTTTAAGTCAGTAAAAGTACAAGAATTCAACAAGTGTATCAGTGGGCAAGAGTCTGGAAACACATCCATGCACATGTGGGATGAAAATTTTAGTGATTAAGTGTAGACGATGGATCAATGGGGAAACCAATTCAATATATGCTGTTGGGACAAGTAGCTAGTCATAAAGGAAAAACAAAGTGGGTCTCTCCTTTTATTAAAATAACTGCAGAGGTTAAAAATTCAAATGTAAAAAGTAAATACAACAAAAATTTGGGGAACTGGGGAGATTGGTATCCTGGAATAAAACTGGGGAGACTGGCATCTTGGAGTTGGGAAGGCCTTTATCAATATGTCTGGAAAGCCAGAATGTATGATAAAATTTTTAAAAATGAATTTTGCGTGTAAAAACGATGTTATACCATGGGAAAATTATTGACAATGTTAGAAGTAAACAAAAGGAGAAAATGTAGGACAAACCAAGCACTAACATTCCTAATTAGACAAAAGGTTCTTAGCAATAAGAAATCCCAAAGAAAATTCAAAATAACAAAGGAATAGGGGATTCACTTTGCTTAGAATACTATGCATTCATTAACAATGCTGTGATCGCTATATATTTTACATGTAACAGATTTGACTCCATTCATATAAATTTGTTCTTATAGGTTCTTAACCACATATCTGAAGGCAAGTATCAAAATGTAAAGAGTAATGAGATTTTAGGCAATTTCACTTCCTTCTTTCTTTGTTGTGGGCACTATTTGTTTTTCTATCAGGGCATTTATCAATTCTATAAAAACAGTAACATTATTAAAATAAACCAAAAGACTACAGATGCAATTATTAAAACTCTCAGTATCGAGGTTTTCAGACTGATATAAGAGGCAATGGTAAACTCTGCAGACATTCAGAAGTGTTAACACACAGAATTATCAGCTGGTTGGAATCTTACATGAAACCGGGCTATCTGCTCGCGATCCAGGGGCTTTGTCACCGACAGCTGACCCGAGATGGGGTTGATAATGAAGATACCAGTTGGAGGCTGGTCAGCTCCTGGCCCAGTTACACTGTACCGCAGTGAAAGGTTTTTATCTCTATCAGACCTGATCTGAGGATCAAGAAAACAATGACATTAAGTGAGAGACTAAATGAGCTCATTATCAGAGATGGGGCACATCATACTTCATGCCCTTTTTCAGCTACAAACTTATACCATCTCTTCCCAGAAAATCACTGAAACTCTCCTAGTGGCTGTTCTTCCTCTGCTTCTTGGTGATAGGCTTCAAAAGAGATGTCATCTATCACCAGAAAGACTGGAGGCAACATTAACATCTAAAAGAAAACTCACTAGGAGCAGCGTAAAAGTTCCAAATCTACAAGTGTCAGTTTTTAAACAATCAAACTCTGTCCTGGGAGTTTCTAGGTTAGACGATTTAACATAGTAACAGCTGTGCAATTTCATTAAAATAAACATTATTTGCCTTTTTGCATCAGTAACAACGAGAATTAATTGTCTATCCATAGTGTGAAATATACTCAAATGGAGCTCTAATACAGTTATGGCTGATCCTAAATGTCAGATTTCTGTACTTGCATTGTACTAACACTGTTCATTGCACCAAAGCTTTCCATATCATTTTAAGTGACACCTGAAATTTTCATTAATAATAAAGCACAAAAGAAAGCATTTTAAAATATATTTTATGCTCTCAAACATTACATCATTTATAGGCTCACTGCCTTCTCCAAATACAACTACTCTCAAGAAAATTAAGTCAATGTATGAGCAGTCACAGGAGACAGAACAGGCTATGGAAGGGAACAAAGGTAGGCAGGTACAGAGAAAAAATAAGAGATCCTTATGTATTAGGTACTTATACCTAATTCATCAATAAAATCTAGGTTTTTTTTTTTTTTTTTTTTTTTTTGGGGAAGGAGTCTCACTCTGTCACCCAGGCTGGAGTGCAGTAGCGTGATCTTGGCTCACTGCAAGCTACGCCTCCCGGGTTCATGCCATTCTCCTGCCTCAGCCTCCGGAGTAGCTGGGATACAGATGCCCGCCACCACGCCCAGCTAATTTTTTTTGTATTTTAGTACAGATGGGGTTTCACCGTGTTAGTCAGGATGGTCTCGATCTCCTGACCTCGTGATCCGCCCACCTCAGCCTTCCAAAATGCTGGGATTACAGGCGTGAGCCGCAGCGCTCGGCCTGTTTTTTTTTTTTTTTTTTAAGTTAAAGCAAAATTCTCTTTTCTCTCAAACTTCATTAAAGTAGAAAAAGAGAGAGTATCTTTATTTCAGTTACATTCATTGTTAAAGTGAATTATAATGTACATTAGGACAGAATATACAACATATTTTAAAGTGGCTTATTTAAAAAAAAGGCTTTCAGTAAGTATGTGTTAGAATGCTAAAATAATCATATACAGAAACATTTACATTTTAATAAGTGGGAATACAACAGCCTTGTCTTACTATACTTTTGTAATAAATAATGGGTTAAGTTTATTAAAATGCAAAAATATCTGCATTTTTTTTCTGTAGCTGATGTTATGTACCTAGAGTAAATAAAAAAAAAAAAATACTTACTCCTCAGATTTGAAAGCCTATGATTTTACACTGCCTTGGGGATTCTGTTAATGGTATCGGAGGTCATTCTTTTCTTTAAAAAACTCTCAAATGCATTTGGTGCTGGCATTTTTAACAATGATTGCCCTTTATTTTTTCTGTGGCCCAAAAACCATCTGTAGAGGGCAAAGATCATCACAGAGAGCCCAGCTTTCAGACAGGGAAGTTTAGGGGTGTGTGTGTTACGAGAGTGGAAATAGTATGGTTGGGAATATGTGTTGGCTTTAGGGCTTGTGTAGTCACAAACTGAACAAGCTTTCTAATCCACAGTGTGCAGGACCTACAAGTGAGCTCTGCTTATAAATAATCCAAAAGGTAACAAAGAAAATGAGAAGAGGCTTTCTACAACACTATAGAAACTCTATCTATACAGAAAAACACTTTTAGTATATACATGTCATAAATTCTACTTTGTAAAAAAAAAAGACAGAAATATTTTTAACATACATTCGTCTTGTGCTATGAAAACAGTTAAAATTGTGCCACCTTACCCTGACAAGCTCTTGAGGAAAAGGTCCCCTGGAGTTTTCTGGCAAGTTGATTGGAGGAATGACCCAGTCTCTCTTCTGCCTTTGTAGGTGGCCACTGTGCTTACTGAATTGTCTTGGGAATACTATTTCTTCAACTTCTGCTGACTCCTTTACATTAAAATACAAGAAGACATTCCTGAGTACTAGGAAAAACATTTTCTGAAAGTACATCAATATTATTGAATACCTGAAAGCATAGGAATCACAGTTTATGATGAACAAAAAATAAGTCTGGAGGCCCTTTTCCCTGGCCCCCTATTAAAATAACAGAAAAATACCATAAAATTTTTGGGTTATACTGTGTATCTGAAAAATTGAATTCTAAACAATTTATTAAATGGCACAGCTGTGTAAACTGTTTGCAGTTTCTATAAACCTTCTTAGATAGCAGTTAATATCGAGCAAAATTTAATAGTACCCTTTTACATATTTCTCATTAGTTTAAACCACAGTTCAGGTAATGTGCTACTGTACATTAAATTTAGATCTTGATGTGCTAAAATATAATTTGAATTCCAAGAGAAGTTTAATACATACTGCTAAGGAATGTCTCAAATATTTATGACCCTATTAAATCCCACAGAATTAATGCTGTAATTATTCTAAACCTATGTCAGCCATGATGGATGCTGTAGATGACCCACTTTGCACATTAGGTATTAATCTCTGCTGGATGTCAACATTTTCTTCTGTTTCTCCCTCTATCTGTAGACATTTTAGCCATTAGCCCTTGCTGCTTCAGTGCAAATATCCAAGCTAGTTTGCTGGAACACAGCAAATCAACAACAAAAGCATCTTTTCACTCCATTAGTTACTGGGTTTTCACTTTATATTACCCAAATGACATGACTTCCCTCAACAGTTAATAGATTAACAAATTAAATTTCACATACTAAAACCACAACACTGAAATAAGAGAAAAATGATATATTTTCCTCTGATGTATTATTCATGTTTGATTGTGGGTATGTATATCACATTTACAATTAAATACCAGAAATGAATGTGTGTGTTTTTATCTCTCACAGTAAAATAAGTATAAAAAAAGTAGTAGTCATAGTTCCATAGTTCATGGACTTCAGAATATGTAGGTGTGTCCCATCATACTTGTTTTGAATTAACTCAAAAAACTAAAATATTCAGAAAATATTATCATAACGTTACCGAAGTTACTGTATTTTATTTAAAATTCCTAACAATGACTTACACAAATTAAGTGCTCAATAAATATTTGTTGAATTGAACTGAATGGCACTCTGTTGGAAATGTACCTCATTTATTTTATCTTGGCTCACAGCAGCTTCCACCAGAGGGAGTATATCATTCCTAAAAAGTCATGTTGGTAGTATAAATAATTCATACCCCCAATCCGATTATTAAGGGACAAGACAAAAACCCAATACTCATTGCCAGAAATGTTTTCCTGTTACTACTTTAAATCTGTACTTCTCATCTAATAAATCTGACTGATGACATCTTGTAAAGAATTGTTTATTTTGTGGTTTTATTTAACAGCTTGTAAAGCTTCTAAGAAATTTAAAACAAACTGCTTCTAAGTTATAAATCTCAGAGTATAAACAAATCTTTAAAACACAATTTCTAGTTGCTTAAAACATATTTAGTCTAAGTATCTTAAGAGATTACAAACACAACAAAATATTATTAAAATGACCGAAGTTGATACAAATTCAAATGGTGGCCATCCATTAATGTGATCTGAAGCAAAGCGTATATTTAGTTCAAACTGTATAAACCTGATTTTTAACCAGCGCTAAAGCCATATTTGGATACTATACCTTCACTGACTCCTCAGTTAAGGCTGGCTTCAGGCTCAATTTTACTGCCACTTGCCACTTTTCCTGGGTCTCTTTGTCTTGGGCATATATCAGGAACTTGGCATGCTCGGAAGAGAGTGGAAAGCTTCTCACGGCATACACCATGCCATCTTCATCCACCTTAAAATCTGCAGGCTCACTGCTCTCATATTGTACTTTTCTTTTTCCATTGCAGTTGCTAAACTTCACTGTAAAAGATAAGAAATATGTCAGTTATTATAATTATCCCAAAAAGGCAAAAAAAACCCCTAATACTTAAACCTATATCCTGCTTAGGTTAAAGGATAAAAATGCAGTAGCATGAAACACAGAAGTTTTATTTTTATTTTATTATATTAAAAGCATTTTCATACTGTGAAATGCCAGATGGTAGTTCTGAGCTGTGCCCTAGCATTTCCTTCTTCCAAAGCTTTCCCCTTCTTTTCATACTTCCTGGACACTGGGTCCTCAGGTGCACCTGCTTTTCACCCTGACATCTTTCACTGGTATTTCCTCCCACCCTATTACAAACTTCCACTCACTCTTCAGTCCCAGGTCTAAAGTCACTCAAAGTAGAACAAATCCCCTTTTTCTCAGTCTTCA
Organism: Nomascus leucogenys; assembly: GCF_006542625.1. Lineage (NCBI taxonomy): Eukaryota > Metazoa > Chordata > Mammalia > Primates > Hylobatidae > Nomascus > Nomascus leucogenys. The sequence continues at coordinate 51,781,942 of NC_044384.1, read as the reverse complement.
TGTAGTGATCTGAGCTCTGCTACCTCAGTTTCTTAGTCATGTCTGACATTGCTTGGAAGAGGCAGTTTGGGGCAAATGTTCTTAGTTATCCTGCATACCCTGCATACTTTCTGGCACACAGTCTTAATACATAATTTCGGAACAAATGCTTACAGCAAGAAAGCAATGCATTTATTAATGTTGAATGCTTACTATGCTCTAGAATTGTAAGACCTTATGATAATTAACAGGTAAATAATTTACAAATTTCTATTCCTCCTAGTGCTTACAGTACTTCCATTAAGCAGTAACATATTTAAAAATTTTTAAACAAATAAAAATAAAGGTGTATCCCAAAAGAAATTTTAAATTAAAAAAATGATGATAAGAGTAGAAGAATTCAAAAATGTGTCTTATCTCTATCATACATGCAATGACTTCACGCTTAAAAAAACAACTACTGTCTTAAATGCTATGACAGCTTGTCTCAACAGGTAATAAAACAAAAATTAAACCATGAACTTGTGTAGAACTAGACAAATTCAAGATATAATAAAATAATAAAAACAAAAATATTCTCTAAGGAAGATCATTTCCTTTAAAGTCCTTAATTGTTCTTTCTGAAGAAAAATTCTATGGGAATAGCAAGTAAAGGGATCAAATAAAAAATGATTTTTTTATTTCTGTAAACGTCTGATGTTATGTTCTGGCTATAATTACATAGGATACTCTTTGGAATGTAATTAATAGGGACATATTACAAAATATAATCAAATACACCCTGTGCATTTCTCAAGGATCTAAGTAAAGTGTTTATGAACCCTCCCACTGCACATATGAGCTACTAACAGTTCTTTTGCTGTTATTAGTATAAATTCACTGAGATGTGCACACAGCCACAGCTAAATAACAGGTATGCTTATTTCCCTTAGTAACCATAAAATCCTTGATAGAAGTCATAAAATACTTTAACTACTGAATATATTATTTTACACATAATGCCATCTATATCATCTCTCATATTTCAATCATTTCAAAGTGAAAATAAAAGTTATATCTCAAACTAAAAAATGTTAAGTCAAAATGTTTGTCTTTGGAGTAGAAGTATCCCAAAAGATATTTAATTACTCCATCTTCCATGCCCCATGATTTAAAAGGGAAAAATGGGAATCTTTTCTACAGAACAATGCCATCTACTGCTCATCTTTCATTAAAGACAAAAAATGATGTTGTGGGGTGGGGGGAGCAGGGGAGGGATAGCATTAGGAGATACACCTAATGCTAAATGACGAGTTAATGGGTGCAGCACACCAACATGGCACATGGATACATATGTAACAAACCTGCACATTGTGCACATGTACCCTAAAACTTAAAGTACAATAATAATTTTTTTAAAAAAGACAAAAGATGAAAAGTAAAATTGTTTTTTGGAACCCTGCTGAGAAATCAAAACGAGACTTTTGCCATCTTTTTGTATAAAAAGTACTTTTTTATATTACAAGAGGGATTCATGGTCTTTAAAAACATAATCTGGATTAGAAAAATTATATACTCTTCTGCACACTTTTTTGTTAACTGTGATCACTCTAGTATTATTAATTGTCATCCATAAAGACCTGGATGGTTACATAAGCCTCCTGGGTAGTCTTCCCAGTTCCTGGTCACGGCACACCCACTGCTAGACTAGACCCCTGCTGTGACTTTCTCCTCCCTGCTTAAAATCTGTAACATTACATGTCATATCTTTAACCTAGAGTACAATGCTCTCTTAATTCTTGGGTCACCTGGTCTCTTCAGTTTTACTTACACCACTTTCTAAAACATATACTGCCCGGTGAGAGAGGTTGCAGTCATCCCCTACCTCGTGCTGCTCCACCCTACAGGCTCATCATCTTATCTGGGACACTCTCCCATTTTCCATACCAAAGCCCTAGAGCCAGGCCATCACTCTGGGGGAAGAGTCGACCACGATGCCTTTCACAAGATTTCGGCCTATGCCCTCATTTGGAACTGCTCTAAATTTTTTATTTGTATTTGTATTTCCTGTCCACTGAAACACACTGATACTTTATTTTCATAATAATAATAGTTATAATGATGGTTACTAATAATTTCATATGAGTGGATCTTCTCTCCCTAAGCAGACTATAAACTCACTTTGGCTTCGTGAGAGTTAAGTATTGGTTCTTTTGTTTCTTATGACACTTGACAGTGACAGGAACAGTATAAGTGCTCATTAAATATCCATTAATATCTTACAACTTTTTCAAAACGTAGGAAACAGATGGGAACCTTAGAAGTACACACAGCCTACTATAGTAACATCTAGCAACACAAACAAATGAACAAACAAAACCCAGGGACTTCAAAAAATTCTACTTTTTGTTAGGTTGTTGGTAGTAGAAGAAAATGAATTAGTACTTGTGGAATGCCAGGCACTGAAAAAGACACTTCAGATTTGTCACATAGGTTAACCTTAAAAATGACTCCCGAGGTGAGAATCATTGTTTCTGTTCTACAGATGAGGATGGAAACTTCAAGTCATCTATGCACATGGCTGTTTGATTTCCAGCTGTTTACTCCCATACAAAAGCGCAAAAGAATCTAAACTCATTACATAAGTCAGTCATATCTAAAGCTTTAATGTAAAACAATAAAATTAACAAAAAGATCTGAAAAATGCATATGAAGAGAATAATGCCAAATTTAGACCTCTGAGAGTACCACAGTAAATAGCGCATTAAAAAGAAATCTTTATCTGTGTCTGTTGAGATGATCATGTTATTTTTTGTTTTTAATTCTGTTTATATGGTGTATCACATTTATTGATTTGCAGATGTTAAACCATTCCTGCATTCCTGATATGAAACCCACTTGATCATGATGGATTATCTTTTTGATATGCTGTTGTATTCTTTTATAGCTAGTATTTTATTGAGGATTTTTGCATCTATGTTCATCATCGGTCTGTTATAAGTTCTTTGCTGTTGTTGTTGTTGTTATGTCCCTTCCTGGTTAGGGTGATACTGGCTTCACAGAATGATTTAGGAAGAATTCTCTCTTTCTCCATCTTGTGGAATAGTGTCAATAGGGTTGGTACCAATTCTTTGAATGTCTGATAAAATTCAACTGTGAATCTATCTGGTCCTTGAATTTTTTTTCTTGGCAACTTTTAAATTACTACCTCAATCTTTCTGTTTGTTATTGGTCTGTTCAGAGTTTCTATTTCTTCCTGGTTTAATCTAGGAGGGTTGTACACTTCTAGGAATTTATCCAACTCCTATATATTTCATAGTTTAAGCATGTAAAGGTGTTCATAGTAGTCTTGAATGATCTTTTGTACTTCTGTGGTATTGGTTGTAATATCTCCCGTTATGTTTCTAATTGAGCTTATTTGCATATTCTCTCTTCTTTTCTTGGTTAATCTCATTAATGGTCTATCAATTTTACTTATCTTTCAAATAACCAGCTTTTTGTTTCATTTATCTTTTGCATCTTTTTTGGTTTCAACTGCATATAGTTGTGCTCTGATCTTGGTTATTTCTTTTCTTCTGCTAGGTTTGTGTTTGGTTTGTTCTTGTTTCTCTAGTTCCTTAACATGTGATCTTAAAAATCCAGCATCCCTTTATGATTAAAACCCTCAGCAAAATTGGCATAGAAGGGACATACCTTAAGGTAATAAAAGCCATTTATGACAAATCCACAGCTAACATTATACTGAATGGGGAAAAGTTGAAAGCATTCCCCCTGAACACTGGAACAAGACAAGGATGCTCACTTCTATTCAACACAGTACTGGAAGTCCTAGCCAGAGCAATCAGACAAGAGAAAGAAATAAAGGCCATCCAAATTGATAAAGAGGAAGTCAACCTGTCGCTGTTTGCTGAAGACATGATTGTACCTAGAAAACTAACTCATCCCAAAAGCTCCTAGAACTAGTAAATTCAGCAACGTTTCAGGATACAAAATTAATGTACACAAACCAGTAGTTCTCCTATACACCAACAGCGACCAAGCTGAGAATCAAATCAAGAACTCAACCCCTTTTACAATAGCTACAAAAAAAAAACAACCTTAGGAATATACTTAACAAAGGAGGCAACAGACTTCTATAAGGAAAACTACAAAACACTGCTGAAAAAAATCACAGATGACACAGACAAATGGAAACACACACCATGCTCATGGATGGGTAGAATCAATATTGTGAAAATGACCAATGACCATACTGCTAAAAGCAATCTACAAATTCAATGCAATTCCCATCAAAATGCCACCATTATTCTTCACAGAACTGGAAAAGCCAATCCTAAAATTCACATGGAACCAAAAAAGAGCCTACATAGCCAAAGCAAGACTAAGCAAAATGAACAAATCTGGAGGTATTATATTACTTGACTTCAAACTACACTATAAGTCCACAGTCACCAAAAAAGCATGGTACTGGTATTAAAATAGGCATATAGACCAATGGAACAGAAATGTATGAAAAAAATACTCAACATCACTAATTATCAGGGAAAGGTAAGTCAAAACCACAATGTAATACCACTTCACTCTGCAAGAATGGCCATAATAAAAAAATAATAGATGTTGGCATGGATGTGGTGAAAAGGGAACGCTTTTACACTGTTGGTGGGAATGGAAACTAGTATAATGAGTATGAAAAAGAGTGTGGTAATTCCTTAAAGAACTAAAAGTAGATCTACCATGTGATCCAGCAAATCCACTTCTGAGTATCTACCCAGGGGAAAAGAAGTCATTATATGAAAAAGATACTTGCACACGCATGTTTATATATATATATGTGTGTGTGTCTGTATACATATATATATATATACACACACACCACGGGATACTACTCAGCCATAAAAAGGAACAAACTAATGACATCTGCAGCAACTTTGGTGGAACTGGAGACCATTATTCAAAGTGATGTACCTCAGGAATGGAAAACAAAACCCTATGTTCTCGCTCATAAGTGGGAGCTAAGCTGTGAGAATGCAAAGGTATAAATGATGCAATGGACTTTGGAGACTCAGGGAAAGGGTGGGCGCGGGGTGAGGAATTAAAGACTACACACTGGGTACATCGTACACTGCTCGGGTGATGGGTGCACCCAAATCTCAGAAATCACCACTAAAGAACTTATTAATGTAACCAAACGCCACCTGTTTCCCCAAAAACCTACTGTAATTTTTTGAAAAGAAAGAAAAAAAGAAATGAAGAAAGAAGGAAGGAAGGAAGGAAGAAGGAAGGAAGGAAGAAAGGAAGGAAAAAAGAAAAGAAAAGAAAAAGAGAAAGAAAGGTGGGATAAGGGTATGATAGAAGAGGGATTTCATAGTGACTGGCATCTGTTCTATTAATGTTGTACTGTTACTTATTTGGATTCAGGTGTCACAGTGCTTGAGGGAGGAAAGAAGGAGGACTTTGCAAAAAATGCATTTGCAAAAAGTCACTTACTGGACATCCTATGAATGAGAAGAGGTTTACCTAAGAGAGTCTGACACTAGAGAAAACATTTTAGAAGAAATTGTATAAAGGTCAGTCATTTAAAGTCAATTGGTTTTTCTATCACCCCTGCCCCTAACCTATGACCAACATGAATTGGTTTAATATATCTGTTATTACAATTTTCAGGGTTTTAAAAACAGGTGCTAATTCTCATTTGCTCAAATATTAAAATACACAAAATCTTTTGGCATTATTCAGGCTCTATGGAATGTGGTGTATTACATAATTCCCTTTGTACATTTAATCAGTTGGGTCAATAGCTTAGATAAAACTAAGTCAACTGAAAAAGTTCTCCTTGATGAAATATTAGTCCTGACTTGATCCTGTGGTTTTGAAGCAATCCATGTATGGTACCTGGCTCATGATTATATGCTTCTTCCATGTGAATCGTATTTTATTATTTGCAAGTCACACAAATTAAAAAGCTTTCAAATTTCAATGGATAACATGTGAATTCCATTTATCATCCACTGGTCAAGGTTTATTGCCTGTTGTCTGGTTCACCTATGACTTAGATGCAGCTAGGAATATCTTCTTGAATTTGACAAGATTCACCTCTGCTCTAGGAACAAACACTAAAACTTACTCAAGTTGTTTATTTTACACAAACTTAAAAGTTAATAGGAAAAAAGTGGAAAACTGTTAAGTTACAGAATCTTAGGTATACCAGTAATATATACTTAATTTATAAATTATATATTTTTTAGTTCATGGCCTTTCAAAAAGACTTTCAGGCTTAAAAATAAAAATAGTACATAGAAACGATGTGGAAGGGAGAAGATATACAAGGGACATGCTATAATTTTTTTAAATTAGCTTCAAAAATTAAACTTTGATGATGAAAATAAGGCTAATAACAAGGACATTTGACTGCTGTAAGGAGAAATACATAGTCCACTGGAGCCAACCTGTTTCTGTTATTAAAACATTTACCTTATGAATGGCAGGTACAGAACTCTGAGTAACATAATGAACAAGATTTTCAACTTTTAATTTTCAAAATATGAAGCAGTTTTATTATTTTTAATATATAGGCTTTCAAGAAGAGATGATGACAAATTTATCTTAAAATACACGTTTAGGAGTGAAACTATTCTGTATGATGCTATGATGGTAGATACATAACACAGTATTTTTGGCAAAATCCATACAGCTGTGTAACACAAAGAATGAACCCTATTGCAAACTAGAAACTTTAGTTAATAATAATGCATCATTATTTATTTGTCAATTGTAACAAATATACCACACTAATGCATGTTACCAACAGAGAAACCAAGTACTGGGAGAGATATATGAAACTCTGTATTTCTGCTAACATAAAACTGGTCTAAGAAGTAAAGTTTATTAAGTTAAAAAAGTGTAAGATTTCTTACAGATGATGGTCAAACATGCTAATTATCAGATGTATCTTAAAGGAATGGATGGTTGTCTTGTTGTCAATATCCCCAATCTCTCACAAACATGACTTCCATTGAACTGCCTCAAGCTGGTATTAGTCAGAGTTGGATAATATAATCGAATCAATATCTTTATGTAATTATCCTAAGTATGAATATACTGAGTTGATATTTAATGAAAGTTATGCTATTTTAACAGACACATGTAAACAGTTAAAATTTTATTTCAAAAATGATTTTAAAATTTGGCTTGAAATATTTTCCTGAGAGAACAACCTTCCTTCCATCAACATTAAATTTGCTTATGCTCAGATAATCTCAAGTAGAAACTCCAGAATATCATAACATGGGAAAAAAAGAAAATATATTTCCTTAGACAACTGAAAGAACAGGCTTGATCCTCTGTATTAATTAAGTCTATACATGATTAAATGATTATGGCAAAAAATCATACTATTAAACAATAAATTAAATTATTATTAGAGATATTGCATAGTTTACATACATCAGATGTAGTTACTGTGTTCTAGCCCACATAAAACTGTGTGAACATGATTAACATAAAATTAATCACCAGGGAAATAATTATTTTAAAGAAATTTTTTGCTCTGAAGGTAATACCTCAAAATGATGTTAACCATAAAACAATAATATCCTTATAAAATATTAACAAGAAACCACAGATCTTATATATTAAATGTATTAGCAGTTAATAGCACTACATAAACCAAATGAATGAAAATGTGCAAATACTCACATATGGTTTATAATTTTTGCTCAAGTAAACATTATAACATAATGTGGAAAGTCCTTTGGAAATGCAAATGGTTTTCAAAATTTTTCCTATTAAGTACTTCAAATAATGAGTTTCAAACATTCACAGGGATTGCTCTAATAGTTTTAATACCTTTTTTTAGGTTTTCAATATAACACCAATAACACAAGTGAATCATTTTTATACTTTTTTGCAAGTTTAACTTTTGCTTTTGCTTTATATCAATAAACTCTGTGTGTGTAATATTTTTATATGGCCTTTACAATTTTCAATTAAGTTCATTCAGGTGCTCCAAAATGTCTGGTAAGCAAGCTATATTTTTTCAAGTGAATAACTCTCCTTCAACAAATCTAAAGAGAGTAACATTTAAACACACAATACATTTTTTTAAATAACTCTTGAAAAAAGGTATCTTTTTGGACAGCTTGTGTACACATTGGCAAATATCAGTAAATGTGATAATCTAATCCCTTATCTTTGAATAAAGCTGTAGCCATTTATTTAGATTCATATTTTCATATGCCCTTATATGGAATCATGACTTATAAGCAAACTTTTATGTACAAGAGCTGCTATGTGAGTAAAACTCATCTCAGATCAAACTCTTGATGTTTACACCTTCATATCATCTACAGCCTTTATAGCTTCACGCCACTAGGGCCAGAGCATCAGCCTCATGTATGAATACGAATTATTTTATTTCATTTTGAGACAGAGTCTTGCTTTGTCACCCAGGCTGGAATGCAGTGGGGTGATCTTGGCTCACTGCAACCCTTGCCTGCCGGGCTCAAGTGATTCTCTTGCTTCAGCCTCCCAAGTAGCTGGGAGTACAGGCATGCACCACCATGCCCAGCTAATTTTTGTTATTTTTTAGTAGAGACAGGGTTTTGCCATGTTGGCCAGGCTGGTCTCAAACTCCTGGGATCAAGTGATCCACCTGCCTTGGCCTCCTAAAGTGTTGGGATTACAGGCCAACCGCACCTGACCAATATGAATATTTTAAAACACAAAATATGAATATTTATTTGCCTCCTTGCATACATAATCTACAGAAGTTTGTTTTGATTTTTTCAGAATAAATAATGATCTTCAAGGATTCTAAAAAGTCTATTAATTAGCAAATATATTAACATCTTAACATCATCAATATACACTTTTTAAATTTAATAATCTGATTAACATTGTCACTACGATGTGTGACATGCCATCACTGCCTGTTCTGATAGTGTTATGCTAACATGGCTCCTTTTCTATTTCTTCTGCTTCATTCGTTTCCAGTCTACCAATGATAGTGAACATACAGGCTGGTAAAATACGAAATTCCATGTAACAGGGAAGCACTTTGGCTTAAAGTATTATATGTGAAATCTTGTAAAAGATGGCTTTTAAAACTTGATCATACAGTGCTGTATATAATCTCATAAAGAAAGATTCTTACTTTTTGTGTAAGAGAATTCAAAACTACTTATGTCTAAGATGGCTGTTTTGTGGTGGAGTGCCACAAAAATGTGTCATGCAAGTAGCTTCACTTCATCACTTTTGCCTGCAAATGAAATGTTTACTCCATGTGTGAGAATAATTATAATGGTACATGAATTCCAATTTAAGAGAATCATCATTATATTGCCCAATTATCTTAATGATTTGAGGGGTGGATTCCAGTGATGCTCAGAGGTTTTCAGCATTTATTCTCAAAATATCCTTTGTGTTGGGAAAATAAACATATGTAGAAATGAAATCTTAAGACAACAGATTGTAGGCATGTACAAATCTAGAAAATCTATTTGTTAATAATATAAAGTATATATATAAATAATATAAAGTAAGTATATGTATTTAAAATATATAGTTGACTATCTGCATTTTAAATGCCTTAAAATATAGCATATAAAAAGCTTCAAAATTAAACATGCAGCGATCTAAATTAGAATTTAATTTAGTAATTAAAAGTTAAAAATATATACAATATAATCATTTTCTACAATTCTAGATAACCAAAATATATTTTGAAAACCATCAGTTTCTGGAACTTACTGCTCTCTTTAGTAATTTAGTGTCCAGAGAAATCAACTAATTTAATTGAAAGGAGTTTCTTTCTAAAAATGTGTATCTTAAACATAATATAAACACTTTAATTCTAAAACACACAAAATTAATTATTGATTTCCATCAATAATAAGACTGTTGACTAATTGTTAACCTTGAAATCCAATCAGAAGGAAAAAAGAAATCAAAGAAAGAGTAAAAAGAAAAAGGGAGGGAAGACAGAATAAACAATTAAGAAAATTTACAAAATTAATAATTTTCTGATACCACACAAAAGCAGTAAATGATAAAATTTATATAACTTCTATTTTAGAATAGTGAAAAATAAATACTTGCATAAAATCTTCACTGAGGATAAACACATTGGTATTAAAATCATGATGAGATTAACTGAAGAATTTTGGTGGGAAAGTTGGGAAATTTTGTGGTGGCTGCTCCATGAGTGAGGTCTTGGTCAGGGAGATGATCTGGGGAAGTGTTATGCAGGAGACCTCTCTTGCAATGGATCTACACAAGTCTTATTCAGAAAAATAACAGAAAATAATAGGCTGGGTGCAGTGGCTCACCCTTTAATCCTAGCACTTTGGGAGGCTGAGGCAGGAGGGTTGCCTGGACTCAGGAGTTTGAGACCATCCTGGGCAATACGGTGAAACCCCGTCTCTACTAAAATACAAAAAATTAGCCAGGCGTGGTGGTGTACACCTGTAGTCCCAGCTGCTCAGGAGGCTGAGGCAGGAGAATTGCTTGAACCTGGGAGGTGGAGGTTGCAGTGAGCCAACATCATACCACTGAACTCCAACCTGGGTGACAGAGCGAGACTCAGTCTCCAAAAAAAAAAAAAGAAAATAATAAAAATAATAAGCATTTGCAATTGCAGGAAGTTTTCAGAGCAAGCCATAAGAGTATTTAAATATTATTATTTTTATTAATTTTAATTGACACATAATTATACATACTTATAGGGTATGGTGTGGTGTTTTGATACATGTACATGTACTACAGTGATCAAATCAGGGTAATCACCATAGCCATCACTTTAAATATTTATGAGTTAGGAAGAATAAGTTTCGTGGTTCTATTATAACATAGGGTAGCTATGGCAAATAACAATGTAGTATATATTCAGTAGTGCATATACGATTTTGAATATTTTCCCTTCAAATATTATTTTAACTGTTGTGAATTAATTTTTATCTATTTTATTGTAAAAAGTCTTCACATTTTTAACACTATAAAAAAGCCCAAGGGCACCTGAATTCTACTTTGACAGGATCATTATTATATTACCTAATTAATATCTTAATCATTCATGGAGGGCATGGATTCTAATGGCTATGAAGTCACCAATAAGTACTGTGGGCCAATCAACAGCTTTATGAAACTAGAATTTGTCTGTGAAGCTTTAAATTATAGAGAAGAGGCCAAATTCAGGTAGCCCTGGTCTAGTCTTCAGCCATGCTTTGTTTGTGCCATGTAGCATTTCAACAAAATAATTTCATTTTCTTTTGATTCTTCTACTTCCCCCCTGGGAGGCCAGGTGATAAAACTAAGGCACCGATTTACCCATAAAATGAGACCACTGAAGTTCTAGCCAAAATCTTTTCCCACTATTGTCCTTTTACTTTCCATTACCAAAGTTTCCTTCTAGTCTATCAATAATATAAAGGCTATTTTGATCGAAACATGATGGTGGCTTGAACAGGCTGAGAAATCTTGGTTAATGTCTTCTGAATATGGTAGTAGACGTGGGGAGTAGGTATAATTATAGACAGCCTTCCAGGGATCACACCAGAATGACGAGGTATCAAGGGTAGGCACGCCAAGTCCTTGCCAGAACAACCATAACCTGACATCACCAGCACTCTCCTAGAGATCATCCTCTTGATACCTGGAAATTATTCTCCTTCCTCAGCCCAAGGAGCTACCTGCTGATGGCCTGGAGGGCAAATGCTGTCCAACAGAAATAACACTGTCAGCCATGTATGTTATTTGATCAATTCTAGCAGCCACATTAAAAACTAAAACACAGTTGCAGTGAGTATCTGTAGCATACCTGTATTCCATTCATGGCATTCTAGCTCAGAAACACGGATCTACCTGTATTCCATTCATGGCATTCTAGCTCAGAAACACGGATCTACTTGCCATGCTGCTGAAATATTAAGCCAAATGTAAGCATTAGTGATGCTCAGAAATATCTTCAGTTTTTCTCCCCTTCCTAGATATTCAGAAAGATTACACTTCTCCATCTCCCTTGACATTATGCATGACGACATGGTCAACAGAATCAGCAGGTAGAAGGGACACATATCACTTTACAGCAGAAGCATTTAAAAGTTGATGCCCTCCTCCCCTGCAGTGGTCATTCTTCTGGTAATTATGAAAGAATGGGGCAGCTGGAGGTAATACAAGATCAAGCCCACAGGACGAGTGAACCACCCCCATGGAGAACTGCCCTGAGAGTCACCCACCCCTTCAATGGACTTAGCATGAATATCGGTTTTTGTGTTAAACACAGAAAACTGGTGGTAACTGTTAGTGTAGCACATCCCAGCCCATCATGTCTAATAAGGCCTCAACTTGAGTGACCTACAACAAGACAGTAAAGTTAGGACAAAAGGTCTATAAAAATGAAATAAATCAGAATCAAACTTATTGTAGGTTAAGTTAAAAAAAACTTTTTAAAATTACTACAAGTATTGATATTTCCCTACCACAAAGTTTTTATTATAACATTCCCCAAAATATTACAAAGTCGATTAGGAGCTATTTCATTTCCTTTCCAGGAAAAGTCATGTCATATTTAACTAACGTATACAAGTTGCCACAAATAAAAGAAAGAAATAATGTGCTATGACATTCTTCTTTAATACGAAAATGAAAAAAAATCAAAACAGCAGTAGGGATGATATAGAAGAATGATTATGATATCAAAAATTTAAAATTTATCTTTCAGTAGTCTAGTAATATGCATACAATTTTATATATTAAACTACTGGGAAAGCAGCAAGATTATTGCATTCTCCCTTGTATACATTCTAATAACTCAAAAGTTTTTAAGCTGTTATTCACTTCATTGATATTCTTCCTCCAGGCATCTCTATGCTATGAAATTCAATGAAAACTCTTTCTTTTGACAGAATCCAGCTAAAAATATATAAAATTATCAGTGCTTAGGCAGAATTATTCTTTTCTTTTTTTTGGCAGAATGTACCCATTAACAAATTACACAGAAATATCACTACCTCTAATTAAATTAGTCTTTCAGAGTACAGGTGGCATAGAAGCTCCCTTTTCCCAACTGTATCATTATTAGTCTCTGAAATTGGATGTAATTTAGTTAGCTCCATATTTCTGGCTACTTATGTCAACAAAGAAAGAAATCTAATTCCTAATTTTTAAAACAGATTTTTGTTAACTTTGAAAGAAAAAGAAGAGTTTCGACATAAACTTTACTGAAAACAGAAATTTTGCTAATTGGCATTTTCAAAGATACCACTCTAAAAGAAAAAAAAAAAGCTAAACTAAATTAAACCTGTTTCTCAATGAATTTCCACAACGTGGCCTCAAAATGTGCTACAGAAACCATTAAGAACAAATGTGTCCCCTGAATAACCAACTTACTAAGATACAGGTAGCCCAAGGAACAAAAGGGCATTACTGTTTTGTGAAACTTGAATTTAAAAAAAGAGGTTCATAGAACATGATGTGCATTAAGCACACTAGCCCCACTGGTATGATGTGATATCACACTAACTAAAATTAAAGTCCACTGGGCTATTAAACTACTAAACCCCAAATCATTTGCTGACAGTAAAGTTACAAAACAAACAAAAGGGTAAGATTTCATCCTAAATACTTAATAAAATTTAAGAAGTACTTATTCTTTAGGAGAAAAAGGTCATGATTATACATGAAGAAATAATATATAAAAAACAGTTCTTGAAAATTTACCATAATAATATATAACTGATAGTTTAAAAAGTGAATTCCCAATATTTACTGCAAATCGAACAAAAAGATACATCAGATCACTAGCTGCTGGAAAGAACTTTATAAGTTGAAAAGCTGTACTATTCAAGTAAACTATAAGAATTTAACAAAAGAAATACCCAAACCCCATTATTTCTAAAGGCTACCTACATCTTCTGAACATTAACAACCTGATGTGTATTAAGTATTTAATATATACAGAGTTCCATGAAAATTTCAGCAATATTACTACTCTTTCACAAAGGCAATGAAGATATTCAAAGTAATGACTTGAAATCTTTAAGCTGCCAATAGAATTTAAGTACTAAAAACAATCAATAAATTCTAATATAAGTTCACTGATGACTTATTATTTGTGAAATATTATCATGTAACCAGGAAAAAACATGGCTTCCCAATGTATCTTTTTATGATTATCTCAGTTCACTACTTTCCAACTTTTCAAAGAATTATTGCACAAACCCTAGAAAGCTGCTCTAGTAGGGAAGATATTCTTCCAACAATCTAAAGGGATAGGTAGTATTTCTCAGACTCAGTTCAACTCACTCAGGTCTAACATACAGAGCCACAAAGAAAACAAGCACAAGTAGTCTATGGCACATAATAAGAAATAGATTCCATTTTTAATGTAGTAACATAACAATAATAAAAGGCAATTTAAAGATTACTTAATTTTATATACATGTATAAATGTTTGAGTTTGGCTAAGACTCTTAAAATGCCAGTTACTTTTATTTAGAAATTACATTTTATGCTTACTAAATTTTTATTAGTGTCCACAACTGCAGTCATGTCAAAATGCCATCACTGGTTGTTGTTTTTTTTTAATCCTCTTGAAAAATGCTCCCTCTCTTTGTTATACCCTGAAATGAACATCTACCTATGTGAACACACCAACTCAGCAATCTGAATAGTTACTGCTTCAACTGACAATAATAATCCTTATTCTCATTAATGGGCTGACATTTCCTCTTGCAGAAATGATTACACTTCTATTTCACCATTCTCATTAATTACACCAAAATGAACAGGATTAATTGCCATACACTGTTAACAGGATGGCCATCTCAGGTATGCTCCAGCTCCACATCACGTGTTTTATCTGGAAAACATCTTTGGTGCACGGCTGCTCTAGGGTTCTGCCTAGGAGAATTCCACACAGACCCCTCCCAAATGCTGCTACGCACTCTTAGTCCAGCTGTTAGGTGTACTTGTAAAGGGTCAAGGTATCTTTAAATTTTTCAGAGGTAAAGAATGTTCACATTTAATTCTCCCTGTGTAAATATATAAACATGTATTAAAGGATTTCCATTACATTAACTAAGATGATATCCAGGCAAGCATCCTGTGCACGTATTATTTGCTCCCATTTACATTTCTCAATCTGTATGTATTAGCTAAAACAAATCGAGTTAGGCTAAAATAATATCCTTATCCTGTCCTGATAAATAGATGCAATAAGCAGACTAGTCTGAATTACATCCTTTGCCTACAAGCCCTGGCATTATTAATGTTTCAGGATAATATATAAAAATCCTATTTTTTTGGAAAACTTACAGTAGACATTTGACTTCCATAAGCATAAAAGTGAAGAAAAACAACAGATGTGGATAACTGGGACAATGACAGAAAAAAACACACACCTAAACAGGAATAATGAAAAAGTATTAAGTGTAAATTTTTTGTCTAAAAAAATGAGTTTTTTTTTTAAACGTAGGGATATAAAACCAAGGACATATAGAAATGAGGTATGAAGACTTCTGGAGAGCATGGCATGGCACAATAGGTCCACATTGCTGAACTATCACCTGTTCAAATACACAGCAATAATAATCAGATGTAAAAGTAAAAACAAACAAACAACAACAACAACAACAAACTGGCCAGGATCAAAAACAAGATAGTGGACCATAAATGAATCAGTATAAATTGCTGCCTGGATAGGGAACAAGTGGAGGACAAGCAGAAGTTCAGCCTTTGCAGGGTAAAGGAACATGAAGGTGACAGGAAGCTGGTACATCAGCTAGGATGCCACTTGACTCCAAAGAATGGGGCTCAGGCTGGGGCTGAGGCTGGGCTTGAGCAAAGGCAGAATGAAAGAGAGATGAAAACAAAAATCTTATTTATAGTGAGCCTGAAATTCCCAAATTATTACACATGAGAAAATCTACTGCTTAAGAAAGCCAACAAAAAAATCAGTAACCAGAACCTAACACACTGCAAAGGAAATTAATTCCCTGGGGTACTCTTCTGGTTTCCCCCATCCCATTGACGACTTCCTCTCCATCTCCTTCAGTGCCTTAGGCCTTAGCTCATGACCTTCCCTGATCCACATTTTCATGCTAGGTAATTTCAACCAATTTTAAGGTTTTAAAAACCACCTGTACCAAGATGAATCTTGAATATGTATGTTTAAACCGTGACCACTCCACTGAGATCTAGACTCCTACATCTAACTGCCTGCTTGTCATCTCTACTTGGAAATCTCATAAACAACTCAAACTACAGAGACGTGAAAGTCAGCTCTAGGTTCACCCTCCACCCAAATGCTCAGACTACAAGTCTAGGAGTTGAGCTTAACGCTTGTCTTACCTAAATGTAATCTATTGGCAAGTTCTAACAGCTCCACTTCCAAAATATATCATCAATAGGACCAATTCTCATCACCTCCACAGCTAACATCTTACCATCAGTCATTATGCAGCATAAGTCATAGAAGACTCTAACTGATCTCCTACTTCTACGCTTCACAACATCTACGGTGGCCTTTGAAAAACAAACTGGATCATGCTCAAAAGGTTCCTACTACACACAGAACAAAATCCTTAACAAAGCCCCTGGCCCTTTAACCTCATCCTTCTTTCCTCTTCTCCTAGCTCACTGGATCTCTACAGTTACATATGTTTTCTGTGATTCCTCCAACAAGCTAAATTGGGTCCTGCTTCAGGGCTTTGTTTGTATATTTGAAATACTGGACAATGGACGAGAAGGAAGAGGAAAGAACAGAGGAAAAGGGGAATCAAGAGAACTTGGAAAGCCAGGCAGGAGATGAAATCCATGTTAAAAATAAGAGATTAGGCTCATTTTTGTCTTTTATAGATTTTATAGCTAAAGCTATTTTTCCTTAGTTTTTCCAACTTTCTTCCTTTTTCTTTAAGTGACACTGCTGTTCAATGGGTGATCAGAGCTGACTTGTCCAGTCAAATCAGATAATGAATAAAAGGAACATGAGATCTTATTTTATTTTTCAGCTGGTTTTACAAGAAATGAGTGATGTGAATCACAAACTGCTTAGGGGAGGGGTGTAGTATAGTACTCTCTTCAATAAAATCTAAAAAAGTGGAGAAGTGGCAGATAAAAGTGTTTTGATGTTGCAGTGTAGTTATTGGTCTACTAACCATAACATGTAGCTATGGCCAAGATGCCCCAGATCACCTACAGTCTGAGCTCTGACTATGTATCACACTCCCTCTCAAACAGCGCTGGAATTTCTTGCACAAAGAATGAACAAATTCCAACTAGCTTCTCAGTAATAATATACAAGGCCAACAACAGTCTGGTGTTGAGCCAGGGTTCATTCATATATGTATTACATCCTCTCAAAACTGGGGACTAGGCACAAAGAAATTTGTGGGCTCAGCATCTGAACCATCGATTATAACCCTGCTTCAACAAGAATGTGTGTTGAATGATTCGTAACATAAGAAAATAAAGACAAAGGTAAAGATTGCACCCACTTCCTCATATCCAACCGCACTGGGAACAATATTACATTAACTTGTTTTTTACATATATGTGAATTCATCTACCTAAATATAAAAGTGTAGCATACAGTGCTACACTCTGAACAGGATAAGTAATCAAATATTATTCTCATTACTACTGTTTCTAAGTCATGAGTTCAGAATGTTTGTGATAAAATATCTCATTTGGATAACATCTACAATGATTCAAATCCTTTTAAGTACTTTTAAAAAATTTATTTGCTGTTTAGACAATGGTTTCCCACCTTTGCAAGTAGCAAAACAAAAGGTCATAGAGTGTAAGTTTCCTGGTCACATTGAAAGTGATGGGTGGCACTGATGCCCAAAGCTCTTTGGGGAATCCTGGGAAGCACCCATTCCATTTTAGCACCAAGGAAAATTTCCATTTCTTGTTGAACTGCCCCACACTCAATGAAAATGAACTACATGATTCCTAATCTACCATTTACGGTGAGTATGGAGATAGACATGGCAAGGACCCTGATCTCTAAGAGTTTAAATTTGGGGGGAAAGGGCTTAAAAATAAGTAACATAATGGGCAAAACTAAAGTGCTTAATAATTACATTTCAAGGGAGAAAGGAAAATAACTGAAGATTCAATGGAAATGGCAGGTGGCTTGTGATCTGAGCACCAAAGAATAAACATAATCCCAGTAGTGTATAGACAAAAGATGGCAGCTTCAGAATAAACAGGGGCATGGACGCCAGGCAGTGATGGTACATTCACAGAGGTATCAATATGTAGAGAAAGGGTGGTGTCTGGATCAGCACAGCAGTTCTTCCCTCAATGCCTTTGTTAATGATTAGTATTTGGGAAGTATTTTTTCAAGGGCAAATTTGTTTGGCAAGGTTTTAGGATGTATTATTTTTGCAGGGAGGGATTTTTATGGACTAATGTCTTTTATTGAGAAAAACAGTCTCTAGGTAGACTGAAATCCATTAGTCTGAAAGGAGAAATGTCAACAGAGGCACAAACTAAAGATCTAATTACTGATGCACACGAATTGGTTCACTGAATTTAGGGGCTGTGTGTGTATGTGTATGTATGTGTGTGTTTGTGTAATAGACATATCTGACAGCAGGATTGTTAAAATTTAAATTCCATTGTAGGTTTTGTACAAAGGCTTACAATTTCCCCATTTTCTGATTCCATGGGTTTGACATATTAATATGAGGAAGACCATTAGTGGCACTGTTGAAACACAGGCATCATTCAAAAATACACAATATAATATGCAAGATATGATTATAAAGAAATAGGATTGATTCCACAAGTCACACAGAAAAATCAGATTCATTATATTACAGTCATGCCTTGTATAAATTATAGTCCAGCCAACAGGGGCACTAAATATGCACTTTAATTTGGAGTACAGTACAGAAGTAACCTCACTATCTAATGAGATGAATTATTAATAAATGCTAAAAGATACTAAAAAAAACATGCTTGTATTAAAAAGGCCAATGGTAGTCTTATGTATTTTACAAGTAATCTTCGATAAGCCACTATCATTTTATACTCAATTGGGCCATACTCTTGATTAGTCTGATATACTATACTTTTCTTTAAATTGGAAGAAATTACATTGATAATCATTTTTTTATCAATTCTTTCTGGTTTGGTGAAAAAAAATAAAAAAAGCAATGAACTAAAAGCCAGTATACCAAGTTATGGTCGTGGTTGTGCTGATAATAATCTCTCAACATCTTTGGATCTTCATTTCTTCAGCTGTAATATGAGGGACTCTCACTAGATGACCACTCTGCTAATATCTCGTACAGCACTAAAACTATGCATACGCTATAGTCTAAAATTTGATATCTTAACAAGTACCCGAGTGAATATCACCAGTGAAAGTTGTGCTCAAGTTCTGTTTGTTTTTGTTCATGTTGAGCAGTCATTATGAAAAATACAATGGTTTTTCTAAGACAAAAAGCAAAGGAGAAAACCTACAGGGATAAAATTGTTTTAAATATAATTTTTTTCCGGTTTTTAAACAGTTATATATCCCAAAGCAAAGTTAAAATCCAAATATCACATTCCAGGAACTATAGATGAAAGAGCAGCAATTGCTGCAAATAAAAATCATAGTAATTATTCAGTTGTCATTCTTCCTTCCAATACGTTAAAAAATTACATAGGCCTTAATGCATTTTAATTTATAATCTAGGTGCTTTTCTTTTGCTAAAGTTCGTATATCATCACAAAAAGAAAACAACAACAACCACAATAAAAAAAAAAACAAAAACAAAACTCAAGCTTTTGAAACACAACTCCCTAGAATAGACCAGTTGCCTTTTTTTGCATGAAACAGATTTCAGTCATTTCAAAACTAAGGTGTCACAATGAGTATAAATCCTTGAAGTTCAAACAATACTACCCATACTTCAAGTTCCAAATTCTATGTCTCATCCCCTCTAAAAGTAATGGATGTCAAATGGTAAGGGGAAAACTCTTTAGAGCACAATTCTTTAAAATAGTTTTTTGGAACTACCTAATAAGGAATATAAAACAGGTGTAACTCTGGAAAAGAAAATTAAGCTTTCAAGACAACTAAGGACACAATCCATTATTTCTCTCGAGTTTATCATTTTGGTAGGATAAATGCTCCTCAGGAAAGATTAACTGAAGACCTACAAAGTTCCTTAGGAGATATGTGGCAAGAAAACCAGAAAAGGCTCTTCTTTAACTTTACATGACATACTTTCTTTTTGAAAGTTTCTAATAAAATCAATTCATTCTTTATTCAGTCAGTTTTCTGATCATAATGGCCATACACAGACATTCCACTCCAAGCTTTGGTTTCTAATGAACAGCATTCTTTCTCTCAGGTTCAGAGTCATTTGCTTTAATAGCCTATTTTACATGCATATACTACCTTTTGATAATTCTTTTCACGGACTACAGTTTAGAATTTAAAACAAGCAACTTTGCTGAATATCTTATTGTTTTTCTCGGTGTTTTCAAACCCCTTGATGTTTGGTGAATTTTTACAAAATTAATGAGGTTAACCTTCATTTTTCAGACTTTCAAAGTTACTTTATGTTAACAGAGACCTCTCATTTAAGGATGACTCATATTCATCTTGTTTAACTTTATTTTTAGGAAAATTTACTAAGCTCTACGTAGATACAAAAAAGGAGATGTATGTAACACAAATGACATTTATTAAACAACTAAATATAGGTTAATTCCACTTATAATAAATGAGAGACTTATGAAAATAAAAACCTCTGCATTAAAATTTAAAGAGATATTAATAATGTTTTTCATTGTATAAAGTTCCTTATCATAGCTGCATGAGAGTCTCTTGTCTTTTTCCATTCCATGCCTGAATATGTATGTCTCATTATAAGGCAGGCACTGTGAGCAAGTTGAAAATATAAGAGTGAATTGGGCATGTATTTTGCCAGCAAGGAAGACACACCTGTATCTAAGAATTTCTCTAGTAAATTATATGAATTAAGATGAAGATCTACTTAGTGGGGATAAGGGAAATTAGGTTAAGAAATTTAAAAGCTGAAGTTGACATTTATATAACATAATTAAATAGAGTATCACAGAAAGTATAAACTTTACCACAAAAAATATTTGGCTTGTAAATGTTAATTTGCCTGCAGTTTGCAGAAGAATGTCTGCTATAATAAAACGTGCAAATACAGTTTGTTGTTAAGTATTATCAGCTAGATTTGAAAATGTATCCCTTGTTTTGAAATACAAATGTACAACTCTCTAAGCCTACAACTCTAGAGAAGACAAGAGTGAAATACAGCTTTTGTAACATTCCTTTTTTTAAATCATCACCATCCCACCCCCATAAAATACATTTGCAGAGTTTTCTGTGATTATGTTTTAGTTTGATTTTAGGTTAACAGAAATTCACATAAGCATTAAATTTCTTGTTTAAAATATAAAATGTACTTTGTACATAAGTCTTCTCATTTTATGCTACTTTGTTTTCCAAGTTAACTAAATCACCATGATATGGAATGAATAAGGCAATTTTTGTTACCTGAAAGGAAAACATACAATTCTGCTTGGTTCTTTAATTTCTCAGTGAAGATACACACATAACGCCTTAATAAAAACATGCCATCAAGTTTCCATTTCTCATAATTCCTTCTGCTTAGTGAACAAAGTCATAATAGGTATGTCAGAATGAAAGCAGGGATAAAGTTCTTTTGAGCTGACGGAAATGCCGATGCAGCTTTTTATAACTGGAATACTGACGGTCAGCAAAACAGAGATTGGGTGGCTCAAATAGAGCCCTTATTACATCTGATTCACTGATCCCTTTCAAATTCTTGCCCCCAACCTTGGGCACAACACAAAACCTTCCTGAGCTCTACTGGTCCTTTTGTCTGTTTGCAAAACAAAATACAACGTAAGAATAAACTTAAAGGGGGTAAAACAGCACTTCTGTTTGGAAAAATCTTTCCCTTTTGGTTGTCTTAGATGCATTTTCTATCCAGTGTTTTCAGCTAGTAACAATCCATCACTTGTCATTTAGCAATCTGTTGAGTAAAAACATCTATAGCTGTCCCAGCTTTCTCTAAAGGAGGAACTTGGGTGAAAAGTCAATAATATATATGCTTTGCATACTCAGTAGCACTCAAAGTGCTTATAACATAATTAAGATTTGTAAGGAGTTGGTTTCATATCCTAAATTGGGTATGAATCCAAGATTAAATGTCAAAAAGAGTGTATCTGGGAGTACTTGTTAAAATACAAAATCTCATAAATAAAGAAATGCATTTTATGTAAAATGAAAGATGCTCTAAGTGCAAACCATGCCTATAAATAATTTTGCTAATGGGTAGATACAAGATTCTCAAAGAGTACTTCTTCTCCCAGATTTTTACACACCATGAAACTTTCTGAGGATTCAGATAGGCTGCCAGCACGAAGGCAGAGCTACTTTTAACAATGGATTGTCAGATGTCTTTTCTTAAACATCCCCCTTTTAACAATCAACTTTCTAGTTCACACCATATGCTAAAGTGTTTGATACAGCATAAGAATATTGTGGGAAGCAGCGAGAAAACTTACAGAAATACTTCGAGACAATGCGGAACCTTAGGATTCTGAGAGGTGAGACTGGGAAAAAGCGAGTTCCAGTAAGTTGCAGAAATAACACCGAGCAGAAGAAAGGAGGCAATGACACCTCCAAGGGAAAGCAAAGCTAACCACTACTTAAAATATGGAATTCATACAAGAAAAAAATCTGTAAATTGGATATGGGCAAACTTACAAAAACTTGGTAGACAAGTGTCAAACATTTTTGGGAGGGGGAAGTAATGTTTTGGGACAAACGACTCAACTTAAATATACAGGCTGAAATTACAAATGAAAACCTAAAGGCTAGCAAAGCTCTCAAGAGGTTATTGTTTGAACATGAACTAGAGATCTAGCCAGAGTAATGGGAATGGGAATCTCAAAAGAAAAAACACACAAAAAAAGATGATGAAGAAAGAATCCATAGGAATGGGTAGCTAATAGGATGTGGGTATAGAAAATGGTGATTGAAGGGAAGTAAGGAATCAAAAAAGGATGCCAATGTTTTGAATCTTGTTGACTTGGGAAAAGATGAATAGAAACAGGTTAAATCTCAACAAGGAAATAGTTTTATGAAAGACTGTTTTTCAGAACTGCTGATTTAATTTAGCATTAAAAATATATATGAGGGCTGGGTGCAGTGGCTCACACCTGTAGTCCCAGCAATTTGGGAGGCCAAAGCAGGCAATTACTTGAGCCCAAGAGTTCAAGGCCAGCCCGGGCAATATGGCAAAACTCCGTATCTACCAAAAATACAAAAATTAGCCAGGCATGGTGGCACACACCTGTAGTCCCAGCTACTCAGGAGGCTGAAGTGGGAGGATTGCTTTAGCCTGGGAGGTGGAGGCTACAGTGAGCTGTGATTGCATCACTGCACTCCAGCCTGGGTGACAGAGTGAGACCTTGTCTCAAAAAAAGTGTGTGTGTGTGTGTGTGTGTGTATGTGTGTGCATGAAATGTGCCTGTTCTGAGTGCTAGATATAAAGGACTCATAAACTACCCCAAAGGCCTTACTCTGCAGGAGCTTCCCCAGTCCAACTATAGGAACCAATGCATGTATTTTTTTTGTGCAGTTGAAGTCCCAGGAATCAAGTGAAATCTCTCAGGGAGAAAGTCATGTCTAATCTAACATTTTCCTGCTTACATTATCTTGTTTACTTGTCTTATTGACAGAAAACATCTGATAGCCATCTTGTATGCAGACAGCTCTTCAAAAAGGTATTTTACCAAATGTACTGATGTCAGCCTTGTTTCGTGTTTTCTCCGTATTGAATTTATTAGTTTCTTTACTCACGGATCTTTGATAATCTGTGTGTTTCCTCTGCACCACATTCTAATTTGCTACCACCGTTTTCAAATGTAAAACTCACAAAACTAAATTTTTTAAGAGCACAACTGCTGGTGCAAATTACTGTCATCACAACAACATTTGAGTACCTATTGAATGCAAAATACTTTACAGCTTCTGGAACTCCTATGAAGATTTGGCAATTTCCTGTGGGCTTAAAAATCTTTGAATGTATTAATGATAATTGAAGGATCCACATCTCATCTCTGGGATTGTACACAGGATACTGGACTTCATGTGTCTTCCTTCATACTTAGTTCCTTGTTTAATGCTCTGCCACCAGACTGGGTCTAATGTCATGCAAAGTCCCTTCATTTCTCTCCTTTCCGCACCTATTGGAAGCTAGCAAGTCCATAACCTATACTGCCTAGCCCCTTGCATGAATCCATATTTCTGACGTCTCAGGATTGTGCGGCATAGGGAAGGGCAAGGATACACGACTCACAGGACGTCCCGTGTTTGAGGTCAGGGCAGAGTGCTACACAGAACTCTGACTGGCTGGCTGCATTCCTTCCATGCTAGTTCCAGTCTTCTCTTGGACTTGGGAGACTGGTATTGATATTTCATTGATTTTGCATACATGGTCATATCTGATCCTTGGAACTCCAGGCTGAGTAGGCAGCAACTCACATTTCCATTTTATAAATGAATTAATTATGGCTCAGGGAGATTAGGCAACTTGCCCCTAGGTCCCACAACTGTCAAATAGAACAAACTGGCATTATTAGTGACCAAAGGAACTATAAATAATGATAGGTTTCTAGCTCACACTTACTTTATGGGTTGTTATAATTACCTATTTTCTGCTCTACCAGTGCCAAGTCAGGATTTCACAGTCTGTATCGTGTGTTTTTTTGTCAAGTTCTCCTTACCACTAATTTGTAAGGATACTTTTCCTCCAATTTTAAAAGTTGTAGGGTTAGGCAATTCCACACAGTTTGCAGTTCTGTGTGGTTTATAAAACAGATCTTGATATTTTACAGTGATTACTATAAACACAACAAAGCAAAGGTCGGTCAACATTTATGGCTCAAGAAAAAGAGAGTATTACACAACCAACAAATAGTTATTTCTTTTTAACTATATGCTGATGACAATGCATGCTTTAATATTGGCAACAACTGACCGGCAATGCCAAAACCAGAAACACATCTCATTTTGACTAACTGAACACAAATAAAATTTGCAAATGGTTTGTATTATGATCATATCTTAAAATGGTGCTACTGACGAATGAATAAGTATTTGTTTAGTTAGAGGCAACGACGCTTACTGAAAGTTGATTGAGCATTTGTGCACAGGGCCTCAGAGTGAATCCAAACAAGTGTGTGGCATGCTGGGGTCCTAACCACTCACTTTACAGCTAAAATACTACTCTTCATAAAGAGAACCACCCCAGATTTCTTGTATGATCAAGATAGTAATCGTACTCCTAACTTATAGCTATGAAGCACATTAAATGATGCAAAACTGCCTTCGTGTAAGCAGAAGGCCAATTATAATTCCTGACATGGCAGTACTCCAAAAACTGTATGCCAGTGGAGCGAGTTCCATCACATCAGCAAAGTAATTAAGTCACTTCCAAGTAGGTAAAATTCCATGAACAGACAATGTTAATTTTCTTAGGTCAGCATCCTGATAAAAATTGTGTTCCAACAATCTGCAGTCAACACAAAAACCTTTAGGTTTACCTCCTGTTAACAGAAATGTTCACAGCAAAATTAACCACAGGCAGCAAAAATGGCAACTGCTTGAAAAATAACAGATGCAGAGAGCAGAGCATCTACAGAAAGTAGATGCTGAAAAAACACAGTCCAGCCAAGCTTCAATGTAGAATTCTACAAATCCTTATATAGCAAATATTGCCCTACTAAGTGCAACAAAAATATTACACACAGAATACCAAATGGGTGACTCTCATCCCACCTTACTGGAGACTCACAGTGTAGTGAGAGCACAACAAATACCAAGTATTCTAGTTTATTATTCTCACATGGAAAGATCTTTGATCCACTGATTGGATGTTTATGCCAGACAGACTCCACAGATCATCTCATTTAATCCTAAGACCTCTAAAAGGTAGATGTTACTTTAGAAATAAAAAAATTCCTGAGTCATAAGGAGATAAAGTACCAGACCCAGGATGACACAGTGGTGGAACTAAGAATGTTTGAACATCACTGTGTGATTCCAAATCCTGGTATGCTTCTTCAAAAAATCACACTGGCTTTCAGTTAGTGGGGAGGGGTCCACAATGAGTACATATTGAGAGTAAAAACATAAACCATGAATTAGTAACTCTATGAAAAAAATTTATTTTCCTTAGGAGCAGCACTAGATTATAAATTTAGAAAATAATGAAATCTTTATCATTTGATACATTCTTCAATCACTTTTAATTGGCATGTTTACAAAACTGGTTTTCTGAAGTGAAAAACATTTTACTTAGAAATAAGGTATAAATGGGGGCCAGGGCTACATAAATGTTTTTGACTTTGCTGAAAATGAGCACAAAACAAACAATTCAATTATTTTCTCACTGGAATCACACACGGCATTTTATATAAAATAAAAAGAATGGATTTCTACTGAATACTTTCTACTTTAATCAAAGCCCGAAATCACACTCAAGCCTCACCAGGCAATGTGCAAAGATGAACAGTCAGCAGGCAACTGTGTTTTTAATGGATAAGTGTCCATGACAACAGGAAAAAATGCCACACCAGTGCACGCAACACTGTTAGCAGACTCAAAGAGATTAGGGTAGAATTAGCCTAGTGATTCCTTCCTTCTTTCAGACGAATCATTCTTAACAGAATTAAGAAGCAGTGCAGGCAGTATGGGCCTGCCTCAACATCGTTTTTATACCTATTCCTGAATTCGTAGAGGACTTATGTTCTACCTAAGTGCTGCCACTACTCAACATTCCTACAGTATCAATATTTTCTTGTACCTTATAAACAACTTTACAGTCTACAATAACATAAACATGTAAAAGTATACCATTACAATAAATAATTCCAATTACCTAAGAATTTTACCCTGATTTCATTTAAATATAATTTATTTATGAAAGAAAAAAATTAATGCCCAGCCCCTTAAATAGCAGTCCTTAATTTTTACTATGCCTATTGTAGACACCACTGAGAAACAGTCATATATTAAGAGGGCAATCATCACCATAAAAACAACAAATATGAAAGTTTGTAATTGGTACATCTGAAATGCCAAACTGCTAGTAAGCACTTTTCATTTACACTATGTATTTTTTCTATTTTACTAGTACATTCTAGTCTTAATTTTAATATAAATATAAGAAACTTAAAATTGTTAGTATTATTATATAACTAGAACCATTTATTTTGTTTATTCATAGACAAGTTTTTCTACTTTTAAAATACCCAATAAGATAGCACTGGAATTAGGGAAATAACGTTTTATTACTTTACTTTAGGAGCATTCCTGTTTAAAAGTTCTTTGGTAATTCCATTATCAACCTGACTCAGATGACATTTAAGGTGATCTGTCTGATGTTTAAATCCACTCTTTACAGAATGGTATTACGGTTGGTGTATATACAGTAATGGTCTTGGTATTATACTCCCAAAGTATTTACAAATCTTGAAGTTTGATAAATTCGGTTCTAATTTTCATGTTGAAAACAAGGAGACAAGTTGTCTCACTTTAACATATCTTATAAAATTATTCATTCATTCAACAAGCACTTACTGGGTACCTATTATGTTCCAGGCACTGTTAGGGGCCCTAGGGATACTGCAGTCAACAAAAGAGAAACCATAAAGATACACACACACACACACACAAGTTTATGAAAAATTAAAGCAAGATTTTTATCGATAAGAACAAGTTACTACAGGAAATTAAGGATTTAAAAGTACAATGTTAGCATTCCTTCTGTTTCAAGTCTATAAGTTTAGGATGTCCTCTTTTCCGGCAAAGAGAAATAATAAT
Organism: Nomascus leucogenys; assembly: GCF_006542625.1. Classification (NCBI taxonomy): domain Eukaryota; kingdom Metazoa; phylum Chordata; class Mammalia; order Primates; family Hylobatidae; genus Nomascus; species Nomascus leucogenys. The sequence goes on along the minus strand of NC_044384.1, from coordinate 51,754,092 downwards.
AAAAATCAGAGTAAATGCTTCTAGCTGGAAACTAGGCCTCATACAGGAATGGAAGGAATAACAAAGCTCCTTCCTACTAAGGAAAAATGATGTTGATATTTGAAAATTGAAGATATGGATCATAATAAAGACTATTTGCAAATTTTATTTGTATTCAATCAGTCAAGAAGAGATTTGCTTCTGTTACTGGCACTGCCAGTCAGTTGTTGCCCATATTAAAGCAAGAATTATCATCAGCATATAGTTAAAAAGAAATCAACTATTTGTTGGCTGTGATACATATATACACCATGGAATACTACTCAGTCATAAAACGGAACAAAATAATGGCCTTTACAGCAACTTGGATGGAGCTGGAGGCCATTATTCTAAGTGAGGTAACTCAGGAATAGAAAACTAAATATCATATGTTCTCACTTATAAGCAGGAGCTAAGCTATGAGGATACAAAGGCATAAGAATAATATTAACATAATGGACTTTGGGGACTCACGGGGAAGGGTGGGAGGCGGGTGAAGGATAAAAGGTTACACATTGGGTACAGTGTACACTGCTTGGGTGACAGGTACACCAAAATCTCAGAAATCACCACTAAAGAACTTATCCATATAACCAAAAACCACCTGTACCCTAAACATTATTGTAATAAATAAATAAATAAATAAATATAAATATATATAAACAGGTTTGATTTGATGTAGTTGATGGGGACTTATGAGCTTTAAGGACACTTAAACTAGACCCTTACTGGCTGATGGCACTGAGTTTTCTTCCATTACATCTAATTTCACTCCAAACTTTATGGTTTTTCCTCTTGAAATAAATTCCCCACCAGCACTATTCTTATTATCATCCTCTTTGAAAAGTCTCATTCTGAGTTAACAAGTAAAGATAGAAGAAAATGATTTTCTAAGGTCAAGGGTTGAACAAAAGACCTAAAGGAGCTGGAGATGTTGTGTTACAAGTGAATGATCACAGCAGACTGCTTTAGCTGTGAGTGGCCATCCTCAGGCTGGGCCACTCATCTCAGTCTCATCTTTCTCAGAATCTCGGAATTTTTTTTTTTTTTTTTTTTTTGAGACAGAGTACTGCTCTTGCTCTGTCACCCAGGCTACAGTGCAGTGGCATGATCTCAGCTCACTGCAACCTCTGCCTCCCGGGTTCAAGCAATTATCCTGCCTCAGCCTCCTGAGTAGCTGGGATTACAGGCACCCGCCACCACGGCCGGCTGATTTTTATATTTTTAGTAGAGATGGGTTTTCACCATGTTGGCCAGGCTGGTCTTTAACTCCTGATCTCAAGTGATCCACCTGCCTCAGCCTCCCAGAGTGTTAGGATTACAGGCATGCGCCACCACGCCCTGCTAGCCTCTTGGACGTTTGAACAGAGGTAAATAAGGACAAGAACCAGTTGGCAGCTGTGCTAATTTGCTGGCTGTACTTTGGAGGTGGAATTCTAGAAACTGTTCACATTGTGCCTGTTAACCCCTTACATTGTTTCTCCAAGGTTTTCCTGGTATATTCTTCCAGTAAACAATTCCTTTTGCTTAAACTGGGTTGTTACTTCCATCCAAAAGAATACTATCACACCCTTTCCCACGGATCCATTCCCCTTTTCTAATCATCTTGCTAAAAACTTTCAGTGCTTCCTACTGTCAATAAGATAAAATTAAGACTATAAATATTCCAATATTCTCTGTTATGACATTTCTATAGGCTTTCAAATCCAGGCCTATCTACTCAATGTCATGCAAAGTGCATACATAGCCTTGCTTCCCATTCTAAAACACTGCTAAAAATAATAATGGAAAACACAGTGAACATTATTTTAACAGTATGTTTGGGTTCAATGATGGGCCTGCTAATTATTAGATGTGGAAGCTTGCACATGTTTTCAAACTTCTCTAAGCCTTAGTTACTTGTCAAAAAAAAAAAAGAAGATAATATCTTGTTCCTAGAATTATATTGAAGATTTTAAAAAGATAATATATAACATTATGTGTGTGTGTGTGTGTGTAAACAGGTCCTGGCACATAGAATGTTTTCTATAAATGTGATTCATTATATTTCATTATGACTTAAATCCATTATCTCTATCCCAGAACTTCCTTGCTATTCAGAGCAATAGATCTAAGTACCTATATGAAATTTTCATGTATATAGACCTCAAATTCCAAATTCAAATAGAAAAATTAACATCCACATTCCTCTGAGCCTGGCTTCTCCTACACCGCTCACCATCTACCAGTACCTCAGCCATAAGTATGATAATCTTAATAGTTCTTCCTCATCCAACTGGTCTTCAAGCCCTCTAGACTTTACCCTTAAGGATAAAGGTTCTAGGCACACAGATTCTCTTAACCTCTTATCAGGCCTCTAGTAATAGCTTCCTAACTGAGCTAGTTTGTCCTTGTTGTACTCACCAAATTTACCCTCCCAACAGCTGATGAATAAGTCTTTGTAAAACCCAAAGCTTATCAGGTTTAAACTTATAAATAGCTCTCTATTGATTAGAAAAGAAAGACCTACTCCTTTGACTGTTACACATGTCCTTCAACAATGTGGCCACAGCCTAAAGTCAATTCTCTCATCATGGTCTTGTTAATGAACTTCATTTCCATTGTATTCAATTGCTTACAGTTTCTGGAAAACATCCAACTGTTTCAAGCTTCTGCCTTGCTCATGCTAGCCCATCTGAGTGGAACACTCTTACTTAAGCACTTCGGCCAGTGGCTACTCATCTTTCAAGGGTCATTTCCTTTATGAAGCCCCAGCAGACAAAGCCCTCCCCCACATGTGTGCTTCAACTGTACTCTTTAAATGCTTCCATCATAGCACTCAAAGCTAAATTTCACATGCTTGTTTACATATTTTCTCAAACCGAAGCTTCTTTTAGAAGCTCTGGTGCTCAGCTCAGAGCCTCGCACAAAACAGGCTCTTGAGATCTGCCCGCTGAATGAATAAAGGTAGAAAGCACAAAAAGACAATTGAGAGAACTGAATAATTAACAGTAAAGTTCAGGTTATTTTCTGGAGTCTGTAGACATTCAGCTCAGTGATTCTCACTGGACCGACAACGATACTGAATACAATAACTGTTCATCTTTATGATTTCTACTCATTAAGAAAACACTCCATCAGAGTTGCGCAGGATGCCTTATTTAAGGTAGTCAAGTATGTGATAAAGCTGACGCATCATTCCAAAAGGGACTGAGTCAAGTATTCCTTTCTATAAGATGGCGATTGTCCCTTAAATGATAATTTGAGAAACAGAAAGGCTTCACAGTCTAAATAATTTAAATACGGTGCATTACAGAGCAGCACCAGAAAAAAAAGCTATTGTTATCTAGTACTTTGTGATCTTCTCCTTTATTATTAGGAAATGTAGGCACTTCAATACATTTACACATAACTTCCTTAGTAGGTAACTAAACTTTCAGGAAAAATCTGGAGGATAAAAATATACTGGAAGAATATTTTAATGAGCTCATTAAAACAGAGAATTATTTCTTTAAAAATGTTGATAGTTATGCTATAATAAAAACTTAAGAATAAAAGCAAAGATGTGGTCAGAAACCCAAAAAGTAATAATTTTTTGGTATAAAGTGATGCTTTGGGTGGGAAAGAATATAAACAAAAGTCATAATTAAGAGAAAAATCATATATTACTGAATCAAATTAAGTTATAAGACTCAGTGCTGGGAAAAATGCTCTGCAAATTTATAGAATGCATCCTATGTAACAAGTCTTCTATGAAATTTTGTCACAGACCTGAATAAAATCTATGTAAGTTGTCAAGATTCAGCCTAGTCAATTAAATAAGTAAATGGAATCAGTGACCATTTTATAGACATTTAGATGTGCTACTTATTTTAACTTTTATAAATAGTCCTTTAAAAAATGTAGAGGACTTTCTAATGAACTTCGCTCTGAGCAAAAACATAATTTTGCTTTTCAGATTTCACCTATGTTCAATTGGAATAATGGATAAAAGTGACAGGAGCCATGACTGATAAACTGGAAGTAAATTTCTTCCTCTAAAGCAGCCTTAAGGCAGGTATGCAATATTACCTTTGTGAAATCTAGTGGAGAGTTGGAAAATAGAGATTCTATGAATTTCAAGAATTATACATTACTGGAATGTGCTGAAAACCAAATGGATGTATTTCATATGATTCCTAGAGGGATTCCTTTACACTTCAGATCTTCTACAGCTTTGTAATCTGCCAGGCTCCAGGCAGTTCACAAATTACCGTCACTTCCATAGGAAGTAGATTTTTAGCTGTAGAGAAAGAACTAAGTTACAAAAAAGCACCAAGAGATTTAAATACCTAGAAGCTTGCTAGAAGCCAAGAAGAAATGAGATACTGATTAAAATTAGATACCTATCATAGAAAGTCTTGGCCCTCAATATTCAAGGCTAAGCAAGAAAAAATATCAAAATACTCTTCATTTTACATCTGAAGATATCTTAAGGACAGAGGTTATGTTTCGCCTGTCAAGCACTCAGCCAACAGACGGCCGTACTTAACGATTTTATCCTTTTAAAACAAAGGAAGCAACCTGCCCTATAAAGCTGTGCTAGATTTCAGTTCAGTAGGTATCAGGACAGGAAAAAGCAGAGTGTTCATTTGATCTTTCAAGTTCTGATGTCGTAAGATTTGAGACTGACATAAAGAGATTGCTTCCATATAAAGAATGAAACCGGCTGGGCGCAGTGGCTCACGCCTGTAATCCCAGCACTTTGGGAGGCCGAGGTGGGTGGATCACAAGGTCAGGAGATCGAGACCATCCTGGCTAACACGGTGAAACCCCTCTCTACTAAAAATACAAAAAATTAGCCGGCATGGTGGCGGGCGCCTGTAGTCCCAGCTACTCTGGAGGCTGAGGCAGGAGAATGGCATGAACCCGGCAGGCGGAGCTTGCAGTGAGCCGAGATCACACCACTGCACTCCAGCCTGGGTGACAGAGCGAGACTCCGTCTCAAAAAAAAAAAAAAAAAAGAATTAAACCTTGGTAAGTTTGAATTGTGATATGTTTTTGCCTCTATTTAATGTTTTAATATTTAATGCTAAATATTAAAAGGGATGGGAGCTACAGTAAACTTCTTCATTACGGTTTTGCTTCATCTATCTGCTTTTCATTTGAAATTATGGGCAGAGATCTTATTAGCAGGGATCTGCTGCCATTTAATAAATACAATGTCTCAGGCACTAGAGCAGTCATTTTCTATTCCTTTGATTCTTAAAACAGTTCCTGTAATGTAAATATTATCCTCCTTTCCTGATGAGGAAATTAAGACTCACGGAGGTTAAGCAATTTATCAGATCCCACAGCTAATGGGCTGCAGTTCTAGGTTTCAAGGTAAGTTCTAGGTTTATTGTTAAGTTTGAATTGTGGTATGTTTTTACCTCCATTTAGTGTTTAATGCTAACTATTAAAACGGAGGGGAGCTACAGTAAACTTTTCCATTACAGTTTTGCTTCAACTATCTGCTTTTCATTTGAAATTATAGGCAGAGATCTTACTATATTAAATGTGTATACAGAAACAACTCCGCAAAAATGTACCTCACAAGGGCGATAAATAATGATTCTGGTTGTTATAAAGAATAACTGTATTTGATATGTATTTGATATGGGTCAAATGCTCCCAAAGCATACAAAGTGGGTACCGAGAGACTGACATTGAAGTTTTGGCATTTCTTCAGAACTACAATGCTATTCAAAATGCTACTTCCCGGCTTTCATGAAGGTGTTTTTCAATAAATCTGAAGCACCATAACCATGACACAAATTTGAATGTAAACAAAGAATGCTGATCCCCTAACTAAATGCAGCAGTGCCTTTACTTCAGAACAGGCAAACACTGCCAGCAAAAACAACAAACAAAATTTCTGTTGAAACAGAAACAGCAGAGCGTGAAATAGCAGCCTGCCATCAGACATTGGGAGTTTGATTTTCATCAATGGCAGCTGAAACAGCCCTCTCCACCCACTTCTGCTTGAAAAAAGAAAAGAAAACTGATAATACCATCTGCATGCAAGAAGGAGGACAAACCTTGTGGGTCTATTTGCTGCACTCCAGCATGAACCTGGAGCAGCCACAAACTCCTCTTTAGGCTCTATTTCATTCTGTGAACCTAACTGATACTCCCAGTTATTGTACATTTGGAGGAATACACAGTGATTTTATTTTTTAAAGATTCTGGCGGTGTCACGACATCTATTGGAAAACTTCAAGCAGAGGGCTTCTGATTGATTTGCTTGGGGTCATGTGGAGGTAAAATAAAAAGTTTTAAAAAAATAAGCACTTACAAGTGGCGAATGGCAAGTCCAACCAGCAAAGGTGAGTGCATTTCAAAAGCTTCCTCTGTGATGACTACACAAAAACGTGCTATGGGCATGTACTATGTGCACCAAAATAACTGCCGATGGTTGCTATACAGCTATTTCCAATTCATCTGTTACAATGCTAAACATGCTCCTGAAACACTACCTTCTTCGAGAGAGGAAACTTTCACACAGAGATGAAATGAACAGGACAAATACACACTGTGGTAAGTACTGAAGGGAAATTTAGACTGAATAAAGCAGATTGATAACATGGGTGGAAAACATCCTCAGCTAGACTAGATTATTAACGATACCAGAGAAGCACCAATGTGCTTTAAAATTCTTATATGTATTTGTACATCACGAATGGCATATTGATCATAAGGAAACAAAACAAATGGACTAACTCATCACTGAATAATATCTATGGCAAGGCCACACGCACATTAAGTGTCAAAAGACAACCAACCACCACAACAACAATCTCAGCCAGATCCCACGGACCTAGTCACTGCTGTTAGAAATGTTTGGTGCAATTTAACCTGTAGGCAACTAATAATTATTATGATGATAATCATTTAAATAGTTTAGATTACTGTATAGCAAATAGTCACTACCCTCTTACTGCCACTATTGGCAGAATATACTTTCCCATTTCATTGATGTTTAGTGTGGTGAAGTGTCTTGCTTTGGCCACTGGGATGTTGGTGGATGTAACATCAGTAAATGCTTGAAATGTGCCTGCCTTCCTGGAGTACGCTACCACCATGCAAAAGAACATGTTCTGCCTACCCACCAAATTAAGGATGAAGGCATGTGGAGCAGATCTAGACCAAATCTGCGGCGTGGATCTAAGCCCAGCCTGGATCAGCTGAGCCCCACTTGGCTCACAAATGCAGGACCAAGAAGAGTGATTGTTGTTTTAAGCCAGTGAGTTCCAAGGTGGTTTGTTATGCAGCATCATTGTGGCAAATGCTAACTGAGAACAGTATCAACAACACATCATCATAAATAAAGCCCATTTTTAATTAAATGGTATAGGGTAAAATTAAAATACAGACATTGCAGTATTGCTGATAGCATACAGTTATAAGCCTTAGTATTATACAATTGGACCTTCTTTTAGTTTTACCCCCTTCTGACTCTTCTACACCCACATAAGTAGCTGCTGCCATTTAATAAATACTATGTCTCAGGCACTAGAGCAGTCACTTTCTATTCATTTCATTCTTAAAACAATTCCTGTAATGTAAATATTATCCTCCTTTCCTGATGAGGAAATTAAGACTCACAGAGGTTAGGCAATTTATCAGATCCCACAGCTAATGGGCTGCAGTTCTAGGTTTCAAGAAGGTGCTTCCTTAATACTTACCATATTTCAGAGTAAGATTTTTTTCTATTTAAAAATGTTTAAAGGGGAAACCAGCAGGCTGCATAGAGGAGATATAACGCCTTTTTCACTTTTGTTGCTCTGTAGGGACTCATCTAGCACTGAAATAGCTCTCCCATTCCCACCCCCAGATGGCCCACTTGACAAGGAGAGGCCTCTGGGGATCCCTGAAAGCTCTCTTCTTGCACAGGAGAAGTACAGCCCAGAAAATTCCTAAGATAGTCATAAGTTTTAGCTTTTAAAAAGAGGATTCTTTTTAAAAAGCTTATTTCTTTTAATCTATGATCATTAAGATAATTCAATCTTGATAAGGACTACTATACAAAGGAAAAATCAGACTTTTATTTTTAAAAATATGTATTTCCTTAACCAGGCATATTCCTAACTAATCCATATTACCAACTGAAAATATTTAATTATCTCAAACAATTTTTCCTTCTCAATTCTAATCCACATGCATATTGTAAAAATAGGTAACTACGAACATTTTCCTTGAGGTAGCTTTTAGAAGATACTGATGAAGAGATTAAATCCTTCCAGGTATTATATTATTATTAATATTTCTGTTACACACACTTTTATCAGATATATTTCCTAGTACCTCAGGGTAGTCGGGATTTCTCTATTTTATAGTAGTGAAAACTAAAGTACAGCTAACATGATACTAGGCAAAAATCATTCAAAACCTGAAGATAGTGTAATATCACAAAATAGATACAATGATTAGAAGTAACAATGACCTTGGGAAAATACCAAATACATTTCAAACTAACCCCTGCATAATTAATAGGATGGTGTTATCTCTACAGTCTGTAATACTAGACTTGCAACTAAAAATGTCTGCTTGTCCTGGGAAATGCAGTGTATAAAGTAAGAGAAAGTGATTTCCATGTAAGATGACAGACTCCTTGTCAGAATCATTCTTATTTCTATCGGGAGTGCTGAACTTTTTAAAATTAAGATATTAAATGTCAAACATTTTTATTAAAGATAATAGAATCTTTTCTGTAAATTAACCTTATTCAAAATATGTCTCTTACCAACTATAGAACTGTCTTGCCCTGGAGTGTTTATGAGTAGTTTTCTAACCTATATCATACGAGGACTGCTAAGAATGCCTCTAAATCTATAGGGAAACTATATGAATCAAACTCCTGAATGTGGTAAAGTTTACTGTTATATCTTTTACTATGAAATCACTATGTAATAATGATAATTATGTCATAGCACTAATTTTTACTGGGAATGATTACAAAATACACAAAATGAGAGAAAAGTACAAAAAACTCATACCAATCATCCAGATTGGATAGCTATCAGAATTTTGCCACACATGTTTTATATATCCATTTTATTGCAGTTGCATAAGTACTTTAAAGCAAATCCCAGATCCCATTTGTATGCATTTCTACAAATGCAGACACTTTCGTAAAACAACGATGTCATTATAGCCCAAACGTAATGAATAACTGTTATGAGATATCCGACATATGAAGTTAAAGCAAGCTTTTTTACCACCGTAATATATTTTACAAAGACAATTCTTTGTATTTCCCAGCTCTAGAGTACGTTTCCTCCAAAAAATTAAGAAATGAAAAATAATTAGAAGAGTCATAATTTCAATTTTCAACTTATTCCACATGGGAAATAATTTGTGTAAGGGAAGTATAACTGAAAGAAGACATGGTATCAATATCTGTATCAAACTTATAATTAAACAGATGAAGAAAAAGAAATTATTACTTGAATTTTAGTTTATATTTAAGCCGTAGTAACAGCAAATGAAAAAAATAAATTTTAACTTCTCAGTGTCCTTTGTCATTGAAGAGCATACAGAAGAAAACTCTGAAATGAAAAGCTAATATATTTTATGGTTCACCTCTCTATAAGGTCTTATGTGTATTTGTTCGGAAACCTAGAGAAATTTCAAAGATGGCAAAGAAGTATTTGAAAATCATTAAATAGTGCTTTAACTTCAGTGTTACATGGGTACATGCATCACAAGTATCAATATTGGGGGAAATTAAAAGGAAAACGGTACTGGAAGAAATACAAACCACCGAAGGACTGGAAGTGAAAATGTAGGCCATGACAAAGTGGCCAGACATTCTCAGTTGTGCCTACCTCCTCAACATCACGAAACAGTTCATTGAAACGAGATGCCTTGTTTTATGCAGTTTAAAAATTAATCTCTCCCCCTTCAAATCACTAGAAAATTATATTCCATGGGTTATGGGCTGAATGTGTCCCCTTAAAATTCATACATTAAAATCTTAACTCCTCAGTACCTTAGAATCTGACTGTATTTGGAGATAAGTCATTTAAAGAGGTAATTAAGGTAAAATGAGGTCGCATGGGTGGGTCCTAATCCAATATGCCTGGTGTCCATATACAAAGAGGAATTTTGGACAAAGACATGCATGTGCACAGAGGGAGGACCATGTGAGGACACAGCTAGAAGGCAATCAAGGGGAGAAGAAGCCTTCAAAGAAACTAAACCTGCTGGCATCTTGATCTCAGACTTCCAGCCTTTAGAACCATGAGAAATAAATTTCTGTTGTTTAAGCCATGCAGCCTGTGGTATTGTGTTATGTCAGCCCAAGCAAGCCATTCCACCATGTAATTGTAGAGTTTGAAAATCGTCAAACTCTGCAAATTATTCACTGACTTCTTAGATAACCAGGCAAGTTAGTAAAACCTTAATTTTTTAATAAGTATTAGACATTTTTAAAGATATTTTTTAAAGATAATAAAACCTATTATGCTTAAGAAGATAACTATAATTCATTAAGATTATCAAACATCCAGTGAGTAATTTACCTGTCACATGTTAAATAAAATTTGTAGGGCCCAACAGACCAAACCAAGATGGGGTCATTCGTGCTAAATGAAAGTAATGAACTTAGGAGTACACTCATGTAACAACTCGCTGAGTTTTGGTTAGTTACAGCAGCTGAGCTTTAGCTAGTCACTGGAAGCAGTCAACTGATTCAAATAACCAATTAAGTCCTATCCCTCACTTCTGTTTTCTTTCTGTAAATACTGTCTGAACAGACAGCAGCCCCAGAGTTCGTTCTGGTTCTGAGGGCTGCCCGTTTCAAGAATCATAAATATAAACTAATTAACATCTTTATACTAAATTTGTTTTTTAAGACTACTGGTCTTTTGTCTTTTAAGACTATTGGTGCCCAGTGTGGCAGGGGAAGGACATTGATGGTGAATCCAAACATCCCTTGAGGAATGCAGGAGAGGTACCACTGAATCTTTTTTGAAGTCCTCTATCTTTCTTATGGCTCCTGAGAATTTTAAGTTCCTCTTGGGTTGGACTCTGCTCTTTTTGCATCGAGCCCCTAACCTTTTAGGTTTCCGAATCCAGGGTTAGTTTATGCCATGGGAGGCTGCATAACCTGGGGCCAGGTACCAAGGGTGAGTCTGTGCTGTGAGAGAGCACACAAACTTTGAAAGTCTTGACAAAAACAGGACTGGATCCTGTAGGGAGGAGTCAGGTGTCTGAGTCAGATTAAAAGTGGACTGGCTTCCATAGATAGGTAAGGCTACTAGAATACATGGAATCCTGGGATCATCTGGATCCAAGGAGTCTGGAACTCCTCCATCTGGAACTCCAGCCAATTTCATGCATAAGAACCATGGACTCAGAAGCTGTGCCCTTTTTTTTTTTTTTTAAGCAAAATAGGTAAACCTTACCAAAAATAGGCTGCCCACAGTGAAGTTCTAACCTAGATAAAATTGTTCACTTGTAGGGCTCATTAGGAAAGAAAAGATCAGAACCCCGCAGGAGCAATGACATGCCTTTTTTGTTTGGAACACAGTGGTTAAAAGATTGAACAAATCAAAAATTGCCTCCTTACGAAAGGCAAACAGGGGCATGTCTTGACAGCTACAACACTTACAGAAATCAAAAGAACTTCCTTGCACACATTTTAAACCAAAACCATGATGTCCCAAACTAAAAAACTCTGTGCCCAAGATGTCTGCCTTTATTGTAAACAGCCAGGCCATTAGAAAGGATATCGTCCACTTTTACACCAGCCACTTGATGAATGTATTCTCTATGACCTGGACTGTTTCCCTACCAAAGGAAGCCCCAAAAGACTTTACTCCCAGGATAATAATCATCAAATTAGCCCTCTGTTTGTTTCTTCCTGTTTGATCCTGTAACACGGGAAACTTTCAGCTGACTGAAATCCCTCCTCTCAAACCTTTGTTGCCACTTCTTTCTTGTCATAATCTTTGCTATACTCCTAAATGTTTTCTTGATCAAGAAAATGCATTTATGGCATAAGGATTATTTTCAGCTGGTTATTTCAAGACGCTTCTGTAAGAAAAACTTATATCTATAAAGAAAATCTCAATTTGTAAGTGTGTCTCCCTCTCTATACTGAGAAGACAGAAAGAGCTAAGTCACTAGAAACTTTTACAATGGAGAAGCCAAACACTTAAATTTATATAACATGCCTCACCTAGGACCATTTTATTTACTGGACTCACAGTTCCACTTGGCTGAGGAGGCCTCAAAATCATAGTAAAAGGCAAAAGACATGTCTTAAATGGGGGTAGACAAGAATGACAGCCAAGCAAAAGGGGTTTCCCCTTATAAAACCATCAGATCTCACAAGACTTACTACCATGAGAACAGTGTGGGGGAAACTGCCTCCGTAATTCACTTATCTCCCACCAGGTCCCTCCTACAACATGCGGGAATTATGGGAGCTACAATTCAAGAGGAGATTTGGGTGGGGACATAGCCAATCCATATCACTAGGCTTATTATGCCTTTGTCTCAGAAAATAATGATATTTAGGCTTGAAATTTATCTACAGTGAGCAACCTAGCTAACAACTGCTTAGGGCAATGAAACAGGTAATTGAAAGAGTGATAGTGTAAAGGGTGAAGAGTTATTTGGAGACTGGCAAATGAAAAATCTTAATGAAAGTTCTAGGATATGTTTCTGTCTGTATGGTTGTGTATATCTATATATGTCTGTATGTTCTATACGTGTGATATTTTTCTAAAATTTATAAAGAGCTTTAATTGGCTTTAAAAAGTAATTTAAACATTTAAAGCTATGTTAATTAGTATTTATGAAATGTTTGAGTGATTTTAAGTATGTTTAAACACTGAGACTGCTATATATATACTTCGGCATCTTGTTTTTGTATGGTGCAAAAGAAGCTAAATATATTATATTTGGGTCTATTAGTAGAAAAAATATTTTTCTATGGGGAAGCCCCATATGTTGTTAGAAACTCTGAAATGTATATACAGAAAGTGCTACTGTATGACAGAAAGTTCAAAACTGCTTTACTTTACTTCCTAGGTTTTTAGTAGAAATTAAGATTACTAAGAGTTAAATATTCTAATGACTAGATGGTAACTGAAACTGGAAATAGTAGGGCAAATGACTCCATATTCGGGGAAAGTAAAACATGTTTTTGGTAAGTGAAGCTATGAGGTATAAAAGATTTTTTTTTTAAGAGAAAAAGAGTAATTTTTGTCCTAAAAGGACTGGTTGTTTCAAAATGAGAAAGAAGTATAAGGCCAATGATGAAAAGGTTCTTAGAAGGTTGTGGAGGACTGTAGAACATGGATTTTGAGAAGGGAATTTTAGGTATGACCAAGTTGGCTAAGATTAGAATGGAATTATTTGTAAGGCTTTCTAAAAATTGAACTTTACTATCAACACTACACTGATGTAAAACTAGAACTTGGTCCTTTCTGTTAAAACAAATAGGTTTTCTTGAAGTATTTATTTGCTCTTAACAGGAAATGGTAAAAGGCTTTTCTTTATCTTTTACGTAATTGGCCTAGTAAACAAAGATTCTGTGTTTTATCAAGATAAATCCCTGTGCTTCATTTTGTCTTTCTTAGGTCTTTGATTATGTAAGAAAACTGGGTCCTCTCTATTAAAAATAAGACTTTTCTTACAATTATGTAACTTTCTTTGGCTTTGAAGTCTTTAATGATCACTCTGGCTAAATAAATGACTATTATTTCACAGTGACCTGTGATCTCATTTTGATCAAGTGTTTTAAACCTTTGATACTTTTAACAAACTTCCCAAAAGGAAATTCTAAATTAAGACATTTTGCCTTAGAATTAACTCTGGAATTTTCCTACTGAGTCCCTGAAACCCTCCAAAAATGTGTCTCTCCTCTTGTAAAAGAGATATACTCAACTAATTAAGGTTATTTGATAAGTTATATGGGAAGCACTGTCAAATAATAAGTGATTCTAAACCTTGAGTTATATTTGCATGGACATGTTATTGCTATGTGTTCCAGAAACTGTATAAAATTCTTAGAAATCCAATGTTAGCCATAATTTTGGTTATTGTGTTGAATTATTGTATGACACAGAAATAACCAAATTTCCTTGTCAACTGCATCATTATTGTAAGGAACTCTAATCAGATCTTTAACCATGACCATTTGAAGTCTTGTCATTCACAGATGGTTATGTACTCTGGTACATTCCTGAGAAAGTATAAATATTTCATCTTCAAGGAGGTTCATGGAAAGAACTCTGACAAGTACAAATTTCTGATAATTTTAAGAACCTATCATTGGACTGGGTAAGAATTCTCAGAAATCTAATGAAGAAACTGATTTGTTTTATAAAACTGCTAAATGAACATCAAGCAGAAGAAGAATTATTTAAATACCAAGGAAATGCTTTGGCAGATTTTCATGCTAAAGTTACTGAAATTTCATGCTCAAAGTACTGAAATTGCTAAGACATGAAATCTGAGGCCGGGCAAGGTGGCTCAAACCTGTAATCCCAACACTTTGGGAGGCCAAGGTGGGCGGATCACTCGAGGTCAGGAGTTTGAGACCAGCCTGGCCAATGTGGTTAAATCCTGTCTCTACTAAAGCAACACAAAAATCAGCTGGGCGTGGTGGCGCACACCTGTAATCCCAGCTACTGGGCAGTTGAGGCAGGAGAATCGCTTGAACCCAGGAGGCGGCAGTTGCAGTGAGCCAAGATCATGCTGCCGCACTCCAGCCTGGGTGACAGGGTAAGACTCTGTCTCAAAAAAAAAAAAAAAAAAAAAGAAATTTGAATAAACTCTGTTAGACTGATTAAAGTCACATTACCTATGATAACTTATTTATTAATAGTAAGCAGTTGAATGCACCTGAATTGGACAATCGAAATTGGTATTTAAGAGGATATAAATCCAGTATTAAGTATAGGCTCATAAAGAACTTGGACAGTCGCCTGGTCTTGAGTTCTTAAAGTTTCCATTATTAATAGTTCTATACTTCATCACTCATCATGGAGTAGACAAAATAATACAAATCATGGAAAAAATATTCGTTTGGTGATTGTTCTAGAATTGCTAAGGTGGTTTGTGACTCGTTTGGTTTTTCAAACCCATCATCTTGGGAAGATAATCAAAACTTCAAGTCGTATAATTCTGCCATCTGATGGACCATTTACACAGGTATTTCATTCAATTACCATTTCAATGGGATGTAAATATGTTCTTGTAACAGTGTTCTCTGGTTGGATCGAAGCAGTCCATGCAGGAAGGCCAATACAGTAACAGTAAAACCTCATGTATCACCCATTCTTATAAACTTTGATACCAAGGCATATTTTTATAGCTAAAACAAGCCTTTCATAAACCATTGATGACAATCTGACCTTTGGTGATCTGGATCTTCTGGACAAGACATGACAGAGGGGGGTAGCGGGGAGAGAGACAGAGAGAGAGAGAGAGAGAGACTGCTCTTGAATCCCACTGGAAGGGACCATACAGAGTTCTTCTCCCTGTATATTGCAGTAAAGCTTCAAGACCTTGCCTTGGTTCAAGGTTAAAATGGCCCCTCCAGGATCATGCAACTGTATACCTATTGAAGACTTTAACGTAAAGCTGATTAGGGAAAAGTTTCCCTAGGAACAGATGACATTTTAGCCTGGATGGTGTTTTCTAAGAAATCAAAACAAAACTCTTCATCAAAATGTGACTTTTATCCCTCTTAATGTTTCCTTGTTTATGACTACTTTTTTCACTTGGAAGTTAGAGCTTCATAACCAGTATGAAATGTCAGATCCGTTATGATCTCAGAGATTCCTTAGTCCACTTAATGTTAATATTAGCAACATCCTTAATCCGACTGTTTATTTAAATTTTCTTTGTGTTCTGTTTCATAGATGTGGACTTCTAGACCCACTTGTTTTCACTTCCTTCTTTGATTTGGCCCAGTCATGGAATGCTAGATTGCTTATTGGCTAAGTAGGAGTCTGTCCAGTTGCTAGTATTTTTTGTGGTGCATAAATACCTTAAGTATTGTAGACACTTGGTTACAAAACAATTAAAAGAAACAGGCTATTTGGTTAAAACAGGTGAACTTCTCATGTACCTTATCTATCTGATTTTAGTTGGTTTGATTTATGGGGGCCCTTGCTAAGGCACTAACTCCAAACTCTTGGTATTATCCTCCTGACAGTCATAATGGCAGTCTCGCTGGGTATGCTGTACTTTCTCAAAAGTTTTAAATGTTTGCCTGTAACCAACCATCAAACACCAAATGGTCTCTGGGTTGGAATGACAAAAACCCAAGGAAATGCATGATCATGATGACACTGTAACCTATGAGTAACAGGTTAAGACTGGAAATGTAAAATGATAAGAACTGAGAGTAGCACTGATGCCCTAAGTTGTGGTCATACTCTCACCTAAGTGACAGCCTGACCAAAAAGGGGGAAATAACATTGATTTGGACTAGGCTCCTGTACTTAGTCCAACAGACCAAACTAATATGGAGTCATTCATGCTAAAGGAAACTAATTAACTTAGGAGTATACTCATGAAACAAGTAGCTGGGTTTCAGACAGTTAACAGCCCCTGAGCTTTAGTTAATCATAGGCAGCCAACTAATTCAAATAGGTTTATAACCAATTAAACTCTATAACTAACTTCCATTTTCTATCCATAAATACTGTCTGACCAAGTTGCAGCCCCAGAGTTTTCTGAACCGGTTCTGGTTCTGAGGGCAGCCCAACTCTAGAACTGTGAATAAAAGCCAGTTAAAATCTTTGAATAAAATTTGTTGTAATTTTATCTTTTGACTCATACACATAGGTATGCATATATGCATGCATGTTTATGTATGTTTCATATATGTGTAAATGTATATATATTATGTACCTGAACACACATATACACATTTGTTTGAATCAGATTCCAATGAGATTGGTTGATAGGTCTCTTCTTTAATCTATGTATTCTTCATCCTCTTTTTCCTTTCAGACTTTTTTGTGGAAAAAACTGGATCATTTGTCCTACAACATTTTCCCCTGTGATCTAGATTTTGCTGATTGAAATTCTGTAATTTCATGTAATATGATCCTCTGCACTCTATATTACTTATAAGCTGGCACATCCAGAAGTTTGATCAGACCCAGGTTTCTTTTTTGGCAAACAAGTTCCTATCAGGAGTACATAACAACACATAACAGATAGTCTTCCTTTCAGTCACTGGTGATCATCACTTAGATCCACTGTTTCAATAAGAGATGCAAAATTGTGATGATCAGTTTCTATAATTCCTCCTGTACTTATCATCATCATTATTATTATTTTTGAGACAGAGTCTCACTCTTTTGCCCAATCTGGAGTGTAGTGGCACAATCTCGATTAACTGCACTCTCTGCTTCCCAGGTTCAAGCAATTCTCCTGCCTCAGCCTCCCATGTAGCTGGGACTACAGGCGCGCACCACCATACCCAGCTAATTTTTCATATTTTTAGTAGAGACGGGGTTTCACCATATTGGTCAGGCTGGTCTCGGACTCCTGAACTCAAATGATCTGCCTGGCTCAGCCTCCTAAAGTCCTGAGATTGTAGGCATGAGCCACCGCGCCTAGCCCCTTCTTTGCTTATTAACTGCAGTATTTCTTTACAGAAGAACCTGCCTATCTAATATAGTTACCCTAAAGTACAGTCATTCTAGAAAAAGCAAAACAAGCACTTGATTCTTTCTCTTTATCTTTTTCAAAACCATAAACAAAATGGGATAGGTTTTGTTCCTCATCTTCAATTAGTAACCTTGTTAGTAACTAAGTTGGCTTAGTTTTGGGAGACCATTTGGTAAGACTAGTAATCTTATAAGACTACATGATATTCCAGGTCATCTCATACACTTCATGCCTTGGACATGGAACCAGCCATTTCTTTAAAGAACCCTGGCTCCTTCTGGTGAACCTCAGTATGGACTCCCAGGGTATTCACTGCTATTGGATACTCATTGTTTTCAGGCATTTCCAAAGGATAAATCAACAAAATTGGCATTTTTAAAAAATAAATCATTTTGCTACTTCTCATGCAAATTCATTTTTTTACTTAATCATACCAATCTTACACCTCTGTGTTTCTTCCAATACTAGCACTACCACCAAAAACGACTATGAGACAGGTTAACATTTCTTTTGCCTATTTTTGAACTTCAATGTATATCCCACTAAGGTTGTACTATATAGTTAAAATTTCTGTGACATAACATCATTTAAAATGGTTCTTCTCAGTGTGGCCATGTATACCAGCAACATGATTTACACTGGGACTTATTCATTGCACTTTTACTAGTTGTCTTCATTATCTTGGCTTTGTTTCAAACTTAATGCAAAATTTGTACACATTTCCAAAGTCAAGTCCACAAAACACCCTCCTTTCCACAAACAGTAAGCACTGTTTATTAAGTGTACTTCCCTCTTCTGTGCTGTTTTCACTTAAAACTTTATCCTAGGCTGGTCATGGTGGCTCATGCCTGAAATCAAGTACTTTGGGAGGCCGAGACAGAAAACTTGAGGTCAGGAGTTTGAGACCACATGGTGAACCCCCATCTCTACTAAAGAAATACAAAAATCAACTGAGCGTGGTAGCACATGCCTATAACCTCAGCTGTTCGGGAGGCTGAGGCAGGAGAATCACCTGAACCCAGGAGGCAGTGGTTGCAGTGAGCCAAGATTGTGCCATTGCACTCCAGTCTGGGAGACAGAGCAAGACTCTGCCTCAAAAAACCCAAAAGCAAACAAATACTTTATCCTAGCACATGAGTCTGTTCTCACACTGCTAATAAAAACGTACTCAAAATTGGATAATGTGTAAAGGGAAGAGGTTTAGTTGACTCACAGTTCAACATGGCTGGGGAGGACTCATAATCATGGCAGAAGGCGAAGGAATGTCTTACATGGTG
The DNA here is from genome assembly GCF_006542625.1 of Nomascus leucogenys. Taxonomy (NCBI): domain Eukaryota; kingdom Metazoa; phylum Chordata; class Mammalia; order Primates; family Hylobatidae; genus Nomascus; species Nomascus leucogenys. The sequence continues at coordinate 51,735,151 of NC_044384.1, read as the reverse complement.
GCAGGCAAGATAGCATGTGCAGGGTAACTCCCCTCTATAAAACCATCAGATCTCATGAGACTTACTATCATGAGAACACCAAGGGAAAAACCTGCCCCCATGATTCAATTACCTCCCACCTGGTCCCTCCCATGACACATGGGGATTATGGGAACTACAATTCAAGATGAGATTTGGGCAGGGACACAGCCAAACCATGTCACCTACAGATCTCTCCACGGCAGTTTGTACACAGCCCTCATTCCTTTTGACAGCCACATAGTACTTCCTTAGATGGATGTATCACATATCACATATACCATAATCTATTCAAGCAATTCCTGGTTCATAATCATTTGGTTTGCTCCAGTCTTTAAATTTTACAAAGAGATACAATAAACAGCCTTATTTTTTGCAATACATTTGTGAGGTATTTAATATTTTTCTAGCCATTTATCTATTTCTTTGTAAAAATTGGAAAGTGGCTAAAATTATTTCAAAAGAAAGAGAATATAATGCAATAGGAAAGACTACTGGTAAATATTTATTAATTTGTCCAATAAATGAAACAACCTGTCAATTTTCCAACAGAAAATATATAACTTCTTCAACTAATTAAGTAGAATTTATAATCCAATACATTCAGCTGGAGTCAATAATAGAGTTTTGCCTGTCTTCATTATTTTTATAGCATACTATAGATGAAAACTGTTATTTCCAAGTGTTTTTAAAACAATAAAACTATTTTTATAATAGCCCTTATACTGTGAATCAAGTAATCCACGCTGTGCAACTGAGTTCATGATGCAAATATTCACCACACTAACATAAAATCAGGCAACTGCATATATTAAAACCGTCCAAATTTTAATGATGCAACATTAATAAAAATGGAATGAACTATCACCAATTGAGAAATACACCGTCCAGGCCAGGCGTGGTGGCTCACGCCTGTAATCCCAGTACTTTGGGAAGCCGAGGCGAGCAGATGACTTGAGGTCAGGAGTTTGAGACCAGCCTGCCAACATGGTGAAACCCCTTCTCTACCAAAACTACAAAAATTAGCTGGGAGTGGTGGCACGTGCTTGGAGTCCCAGCTACTCGGGAGGTTGAGGCAGGAGAATTGCTTGAACCTGGGAGGAGGAGGTTGCAGAGAGCCGAGATCACGCCACTGCACTCCAGCCTGGGTGATGGAGCATGACTCTGTCTCAGAAATACACATTTCATAAAAGCCTAATATGCTCCCAAACTGTTAAAACTATATTATAATAGCATTTTTAAAAAGCAGTACTTTAAATGTAGCTACTTAAACATTAGATATAAGTAGCACTGTATGTCCTCATAAGTCTTTGTTACGGTGATTTTTTTATAATAAAAGTATATAGCTTTGTAAAATCCTATTTGTTTATTAAAAACTATTTGGGAAAAAAACAAAATTATTATGGGACAAAAGAAATGCTTATACTGCTTTTCTTGTATCTTGAAGCTTAACCACTTTACTGAACATTTCACATTACTACTGGAACATATTCACCAACTGGTGTTTAAAAACAAAACAAAGTGGGTAGAGGAGTCAACAACCAACAACGCAGGAAGTAGATTAACTAAAGGCAGAAGAATAACACACTGTTTCAGGGAATGAGAAGAGACGGTTCCTTTGAGGAATTGTTCTGTGAAGGCTATGGCAGTCTTTCTCAGCTGGAGCAAAGAAAAATAGGGAATTCTGGCAGGTTATTTATGGTGGCACACACCCACAACTTCAGCCCATCTCTGTCAGCCATTGTGTAGAGCACTAAAGCATCATTAACACATCCTAATAAAAACTTTTCACAGGGGCTCCCTTTCTTATCAACATGCAAAACTAAATGCCAGCAGGAGGCCTATAGCTTCAGGAAGCCATAAAGTGAAGTTTGAACCCGGTAATGATCTACAGCAGGGTGCCTGCAGAGACAAATTTACTTGGTTAGGACAGATCTAACAGCATAACTGTGTATGTAAAACTTCATACCATTTAAACTACACATCCTGGGATTTGTAGACAAAAGTATCCTCTTTCATGCTTCAGAAAGTTATTAACAGGCTTTTCTACATTTTCTTCTTCAAGCCGCTTCAAAATATTATTGGCTACTGTCTATACTCTGTAATCTTCAAAAATCACCAGCAGCACAGTATATTGCAAATAATAACCAGCCCCTATTTATTCTACCTTTAAGATCGACTTAGACACAGGAAAAGGTAATAGAATATTTATTGCCTGCCTGCAAGGCGTTAACAACCAAAACAAGTTAAAATATATGCTGTCCTTCACTTATTTCTCCAGACATGTCTGGATGAGAAACATCTGGAAATCTCTTAAAACTATGAATTCCTCAAAAGAGGGTGGGGTAGGGGGGATGGAAGGAGATTTTTCTCTCTTCTGTCTCAAAATGAATCCCATCTCTAAACATGGTATCTGTATGGAGGCAATCCCTGGGGATTGGGAAAATTTTCTCATCTCTTTTTAAAAATTTTATTAACATTTTTTTTTAAGAGATAGGGTCTCACTCTGTCGCCCAGGCTAGATGCCGAGGCAGTCACTCACCCTGAAATTCCTGGGCTCAAGCAATCCTCTTGCCTCAGCCTCCCAAGCAGCTAGGACTACAGGTGTGCACCACCACACCTGGCATCCCCTTTTCTTTCACTGGCTTCCTAAACTTCATTTTTCCATGAGACATCAGCCAAAGCCTATAGGGTCATACCAGCCAGTGGGGAGAAAGGAAATACAAAAGTGGCAAAATAAGAAAAAATAAAAAATAAAATAGGTATAGAGACTAAAACAGAATGATGGGATGAATGGAACTGGCCACCTACCCCCAGTTCTGAGGTGGTTTAAAGAAATACAAACAAAAAAGCCCCAATTAAAAAAAAAAAACAAAACTGGAGCCCTATTTAACAAAAGTATGAACTATAAGGTAAACAGTCACTTAAAATGAGAAAATAAATCACCAATGTTACTGGGGCCTTGAGAGAATTGGGTCCCCTTCTTTGGAGATCTCTTGAGAAAATTTACCAGAAATGTTTTCAAATTGCAACCTTGCTTGTACTCTCCTCCTAGGACACTTTAAAATAATTTCCAGCAAACCTCATTACTCAGGGCCTGAAAGTGAGGGTCCTGAACCTTGACCTTCCCTAGCTTCATGATAAGCCTGCCTCTCTCAGCTTGTCCTTTCCAAGGACCATAAATTTTCCCTTTCCTTCCCCGAAGCTGCTTACCATCATAAGATTTCTCATGCCCAAGGAAGTCACAAATGAAGCTGTGGTACAAGTCAAGTGCCATGCTCAGTGGCTACTAAAAAACTCTAGCTTCACAGTAACTATCCCAGTTTGTAGCTCACTGCAATACTCTTCAGTCCTTCTGATAAAGGGCAACTCTTGGGAACTGAGCCAGAAACTCATTCACCAAGGGTTTTTATCTCCTGTTGACACTTCGTTGTTAAGAGATCTGACAAGATCTAAGCCAAGATCTAAGCTAGGGTCCCAACTCTATCAGGCATCACAGCTGATAACCTATACAACATAACACTTGTATATCAGGATACAGGTGGTAGGGTGATGGACGAGTATCCAAAACAGAATTTTAATTACCAAAGAAGTAATTAACAAAAACGGCACTTAGGTCATTACATGTTAACAAGAATCCCTTCTATAGCAACTGTAATAAAAATATTTTTCAAAAGGACTGCTTTTTCAACAATATATGCTTCCATCTCCTAATATGGAAGAGGGATTACTGTTCTACATTCCTAGACACTAACTCAAGTGCCAGGAATGCTACACTGATAATCCAGTCATTGTCAACCTTCGAGGATATCCATGGTAACTAGCAGTAGAATTGGTTTCTTGTTTGCCCAGAGTCCTGACTTTATAAGAAATGTTACATCATCCCTTTTTTCCTCTGTCATTGTCATTGTCATCTTTATCATCATTATCATCCTGCCTAATTCTCCAATATTAAATTCTGCAGGAGAACATAACCAATGATATCTGAGAAGTATACAAAGATCTCAGTAGTCCCTTAGGTATGAGGTGATACACCACCCTTTATTTCTTATAAGCAACACCAAACTTAAATGCTAGGGGTTCTAAGAAGCCCACAACATTAAATTGCACTCTCCCTGGGCTTTGAGGATTATCCACCCAGATATGTACCAATTCTGACAAAGAAAGCATCCTGGAGCTTTCTAGTGGAGGTGGAGCTAGGGGGATGACAGGTTTCTGGCTGCATTCTGCCATTCTCCCTATTTGTGCATCAAATATTCAAGAGCTGGCCACGTTCTAGGACTTGAGTGTTCATTTGTGTCATAATGCTCTCCGATAATAACCATTTGAAAAGTTGTTGTTAAGTTCAAAACATGCATCTGAAATTACAATGGACTGAACTAAACAATACTAAACAATATTTCAATTGCACACAGGAAGAAGAAAAAAACTAGCCAAAGCAGACACTTACTAAATATAAAATAATTGTACCTTCAAAATTAATTACATATAAACTTCAAAATGCAGATATTTCATAAAGAGAAACACTGATTTTACATTATTAAAGTAAAACTTGGGTGCCTAATCAGAGTATTTTTAGATTTTAAGGTTGCCACCTTTAGCACAAGAGTTCGAACAAAGGCTCTTATGTTTAATGCATTAAGAATTTTCAGAATAATTCTTGATAGGAATGCATGGAATTGTATTGACAACCCCCTTCTCCAAATAGACCCCTTTTCACTTTTCAAAGGCAAAACTCTCCTTTTCTTCCTGCCTATCAAGCAGACAAGCATGTAATTAAAACCATTTTACTAATTCTCTTTTCAGTTTAGGTGCCACTGAAAAGCTGCTACTACTCTACTGTTTGAATAATGATTTCTATTATAGTCAAGCTGAATCTGAATTGTACAAAGGGTAAGTTTTACCACTGGATTAGATGGAAAAAAAATTAATGTGTAAATTACAAAAAAAAAAGGTTATTGTCACAATTTGAAATCCACAATATGAGCACATTTAGTACTTACTAGACTCAACTCCTGCATCATTTATGTATATACTCCTCCAACGTGAAAGAATTGGCAACATTCACAAAAGATAAAAACTGAAAAGTAAATTTTAAGTAAAACTCAAAATAAAAGCCCTAAAATAAGAACATATAGAAATTTAGTTTTCTATTTGGGTCTTTCTCCTCACAAACAAACCTATAAAAACAAAACTTCTTAATGTACAGGGGAAAACAAACTCTACAAATGCACTAACAAATAGACTGCAGGGATTTATATACTTCCTGGTAATTAGCAACTTATTAAAAAACCTTCACAAAATCTGAAAGTAAAATATCTGCATGCTCATATAGATTATGAAATATATATTTTTGTGTTTTGGGTTTGTTTACTTTTGGTTTATTTTCTAGTGTTACTGACTATTTAACAGCTTTATTCAGATAATTCACATATACAATTCACTCATTTAAAGTATATAATTCAATGGCTTTTAGTATATTCACAGCTGTACATCTATTACCACAACCAATTTTAGAATGTTTTCTTTACCCAAAAACAAACTCTGCCCCTCACAGCCATCACCTCCTCCCATTCCACTCACCCCTCTCCCCAATCCCAATCCCCTACCACCCAACCTGAGGCAACTACTAATCTACTTTCTGTCTCTATAAGATTTACCTATTCTAAACATTTCATACAAATGGAATCATACAATATGTGGTCCTTTGTGATTAGCTTCTTTCACTTAGCACAGTGTTTTCAAGTTTCATCCATGTAGTAGATGTATCAGTACTTCATTCCTGTTCATGACTAAGTAATATTCCATTAGATGGATATACCGCATTTTATGTATCCATTCATTAGCTGATGGGCATTTCAGTTGTTTCCAATTGATTCATTTTTTAAAACAGTATCTCTTATTTTGTTTTACTTTGTTGACTAAAAATATTCATCCAATCAAGGCATATAAAGCACCATCTCCTCAAAGTAAAATAATTTACTCTGTGTTCAAGACCATGGTCAAAAGTATTGAATGTCCCTTAGGGTCAAGTTTTAATATTCTTAAGTAAGGTATATCATCTTATGTGGGCCTCAAATTTTCTCATTTCTATAATGATAAATCGTCTAGTTATAATGAGACAAGACTATTTCTGAGTGTAAAGTTTTAACTATTTAGAAATTGATGGTTATAATGCAATGTAAGAATTGTCAAAATAAAGCTGAATAAAACTCCAAATGTAGTACAGTGACACCAGTGTAAAACCACTCCATAGGGAGAAAAACAGAATAATAAATATCCTGATCCTCCCCTCTTCCCTCCCTCCAATCTCTGCCAAGCTCTCACTGGCAAATCCTTCCGAAACACAAGGGAGGATCCCATTGCTGCGTCCATACAAATCAGCCTCCTGAGGCAAGGAGTAGATGCCAAAGAGCAAAGAGAAGATCCCCGATCCCCAAACCATTTCAAACAGCTTTTCAGACTTGGAAAGTGAACAGTAAAAGAAGAAATAAAAATGTCAGAGCTGCTAGCTATAAGGTCTCAACATTATTAGCATGAACAATGGCTACCTATAAATACAAAGATGCCAAACAGTCTAAATCTAAAAACCTGTCCGTATGCACTGCTGAAGCTCAAAGTTTAACAAACACACACACAAACACTCATGTCACTATCAATACCACTTTGAACATTCTGAGATGGAATACACGAATAAATGTTCCTAGCTAGTACAAAACATCAACAAATTAAAAATAAACTGAATTTACTCATACAGCTTATAATGCAGATATTCTGTATTAAAAGTGGAAGATGTATTAACCAAAAGAGCTTCACTGAGCCTTGTTCGAGACTATTGACACTTGATGTTCATATATAAAATAACATTAGCGACCATCATGCAGTGCTAGCAGATTTAAGAGTACACTTGGTTTTCAGAAGGTTGACAAGAAATCCCTTCTTGCTGAAGAAGATATACAGAGTCAAGAACTAACTCATTATGGTGAATTGGATCCCATGCTATTTTAGATACAACCTGATAGGGAGTGTGCATTTGAAAAGCTATTCAATCTTCAATCTGTTTAATAACATAAAAACCTTAGATTACATGGGAGGACAAGTCTCTACCACATAATAAACCATCTTTATTCTTTCTCTTTTGCTATTTTTGGGAAACAGAAAAACACAATGTTGTCACATATTATACAGGTGCCATATTCCTGGAGTTCCCCCTTAATTCCAGACTAAACATAACGAGGAATGAAAGGTATTTGTGTTTACTCTATGAAGTGGAATCACCATGAAAATTAATTCATCTCAACCACTTTGAAAATTATAGTAAACTTGACAAAGTAGAGATGCACATTATTTCACAACTTGTGCACAAAGTTTTACACCTATCTTTACATGACAGTATTTTTAGTTTTGGAAATGTGATCACACTAACGCCAACCTTTCCTTGGTTTGTTTATGTAGAATTTGACATGGTTCTTCAAAATTTGTTTGAGGCAACAATCTAAAAAGGTCTATATGATTATTCTGTAAGTGGAAAAAATAATCAATTTTATTCTGAACTTGCCATTATCAATCTGGCTCAATGGATGACAAATTTCTATCTTCCAGGGGAACTACCCTCCTCATTTTGAAGTCTTTCTATAATAGTAATCCCATGTTTTCTTTCATTCCAACTTTCAAGTACCCAGAACCAACAGACTTGGTGACAACCAACTCACCTTAACATTGCTTTCCAGAGTACCTTAGCCTTTTTCAGGTGGATGACCTTAAAACATTCCTCCCTCAGATCTTAAAAATAAAAGAGAACATTTACTATCTCATCTATATATTATCAGGATGCAGTCCCTGGGCTCTCCCAGACTTGTTTGATACCTATGTTACGAGCACACACTGAATTGGCTGCCCCACCAGAATGCGGGACACATTAAAGCATCTACCATATTTTATATGGGAGATGGAGTCATCACCATAATGACCCTGAGCTGCTTTCAGAGCTGACACTGCAACTTTTCTGGAGGCATCTTGGGAACTTGTTATCTAACCTTCCATCCCATCAGAAACTCCCCTCAAGGTACCATTTCCCTGGGAATGCTATAAAAATGTAATGTCAGTAGCTCCTTCCACCCCTCAACCAAAATAATGTGATAAAGTGAAAGTCCATTTTAAGGCCTCCAGTGTATCGACATCCACAAGAAGCCTAGTAGGCAGAGGCGAATCAATAGACTAGTAAACACAGCAACTAACCAGTTAATCCAATCTTCATAGAACCACAGATAGGGTAAAAATTGGGATGTGATTTGGGAACATGGCTTAGAAGAGAGCTGGAATTCTGTAGGTCAAGAAAATGTATGCTAAACTGATAGTTACACTACCCTGTCTATATAAGGAAGTTTGCCAAGAGTAAAAGTTGCATAGGAAGTATAGTATTTTCAACTACTGTTATTCCACCTTACAAGTTCAACTACAACTACCACCTTTATAATTTGTAAAGTGCTTTCATAGTTATTATCTCATCCGAACCATATTACAACCCTATGAGATAGGTATAATTATCCCTGTTTTAGCTGCTAAGGCTTAGGAAAGTACTTGCTAAGGAGCAGAGGTGGGATTTGCAATGGGGTGTCACTGATTCCAAATCAGATGCTCTCATTCCATGGCACCAGGTTGTCTCCTGTAGCATGAGACCATAATCGACCAACACAAAAAGGAGACAGGGAGAAGATACCGACCAAACTGCCCAGCTAATGTATCTGAGAACGGAATACATACAACTAGCCTGTCCTCCATTCCTGGGCTGGACGCTTCACTAGACCAGACGACAAAGCCTTCTGGAATACCTACTGTGAGTTGGGCACTGTGAAGGCAGTATGCCCACTCCCAGTCCTCACAGAGCTCATGGTGTAACTGGGGACAACAAAGTGTAAACAAGTAGTTAAACGTCACAAGATAAATGTAGAGGAGACAAACAGGTAGTAAGGCAGCATGTCAGGAAATGGTAAACAGCACACCATGTCACACCACGAATCACGAGCAATCCATCAGTGGTAGGATTCGAATTAAATTACAATTCGATTTTACTTATTTATTATTCAGGAGACATTCTGTTTTTCAATTATTTTTTCTCCTCCACATTAGCCCACCCATTTTAAAGCCCCAAGCATTGATATGATTTCATGCCAATAATTTGGAGATAATGATTTGTGTCTCGGTTCTGCTTGCATGGATCTCCCTCTGATAATTTGGGGAAAGAATGATGCGTATCTCCCCTCTTTTCAGACAGTGGCCTTGGGGATTTTATTCTTTGTTGGGGCAGGGTCTTAGCTTTTCTGACAGATTTAGGAAACTGGAAGACAGGCATCCAGAACTGAAAAATCTGTCAAACTCATTTCCTTTCACGGTTTTCTGCCAATTTTTGCTCCCTCCCTTTCTCTTTCTCTTTTTCCCCATCTTTTGAGTAAGAGGAAGAGTTGGGAAAATACGTATGTGCCGGTTCCTAAAGGGACAGACTAATAAGTGCTGCTGAGCAAGAATGCAGGTGCATACTACTCAGAAGGTCACTCTCTGCTCCTTGGAGATGAAGCAGGAAGTCAAGCAGGAAAAGCGTAAGTGAATGCAGGGAGTAGAGAAGACTAGTGGGAGGGACATTCTGTCCATAACTGTCACACCATCATCAGAGCACTGAGGACAGGAGGCCGATCTTTGCCTTCCCAGGACTGCACAAGTCTGACGTTCTCTCCCTTCCTCCATTTCTCATCTCCCCATTAGCCAGAAAGCAGGAAAGAATTAAACCTATTTTATTGCTAAATAATTAACAAACCACTGGCATTCTGACAAGTTGGCATGCCTTTTCTTAATCAGCAACCCAGTAATTTTGTTTCTAAGCTACTTAAGATAAATACTGTCACTTAAGTATTCTAGATGAGCTTATGTCCACTATCCATTTCCTTGCAGTAGCTTGAGTAATGCTTTCTCTCCCTTCGAGCTTCCTTCTAGCCCAAGTTTGGTTTCTTTCCACACTTAAGTATTACACTATTAACCCTAAAGGTGGCAATAATATGCCTAGGATAGTTTCATTAGAAAAAAATGACTAGGTTTATGAGACTTTTAATGATACACTTACTCTTCGAAGATCCTAGGAACTCAAGTTACAATAGAGATAATGACATTGCTCTTGATAAGGTCACCAATGACAGCTTAAGCCTAATTGCTAAAGTCAATGATTCTATAGAATTCTTGTCAAAACATAGCAATGTTTGACAGAGAACCACTTATTCTCTCTGCCTTGAAACTCCGTCTCCCCATGCACCTTGTCCCCAACTATCAGGTTCTCATTCTCTCCTTCTCCTCTCCCATTTTCATGCCTTTTCCTTATCAGTCTCTTCTACCTCTCTCTTGGGTATGGGTGTGTTCCTAGGTGCCTTGGTTGAATTTTCTTTATATGCTATAAAAAGCCCTTTCCTAATCACCTACCTGTCCCCAACACTAGCCTTATGTGACCGCCATACCACATGCCTTCCAGCTTCTAAGTAGTGCTGTGCTTGTCCTGCACTAGAGCGCCTGTATTCATGTGGCTCTGTCTTTCCTCTTCAGTGCCTCCTATCCCACTCGACAGGCCTACTCAACCCAGAAGATCCCAGCTGGCATAGTTCTTCTCTGTCCTTTTCCTTACCACCATCTGTAATCATGCACTTGTTAACTATCTGTCCCACTAGTTCCTTCAGGTCATGGACTCTGGTAAACACTTGTATCCTCTACAACATAGCAAGTAACCAATTAAGAGTTCTGAATAATAAAGTAGGTTAGAACATCATGTCCAAATAATAGAGACTAAAAACCAATGAACAATTTTCCATACTACTTTTACATAAAACACAGGAAGGCTTTCTGAGCTTTGTGATGTACTTACTATTCCAATGCTTTATTCTTCAAACAAAAGTAGTCAACAAAATAACCTTAAATAGTTGTTTATACACAAAGCAATAATTTCTGCTTTACGTAAAGAGTAGTATTTGAACATAAGAGTGACAACATATATTCAAAATAAAAATCCATCAATGTTCAAAAGTATATAAACCCTGGTTGGAGTCATAGGTTACACACACGCCTTTATGCGTATGTGTAGATCTATATACACACATATATACTCACACATACACACTCACCTAGCGTCCCTATTACTGTCTTAGCTGTCAGAATATCAACTGTCAATAACGTCACATAAATTACATAGACGGTGGCACAGAATGTTTTTTTCAAAATATAATCATTTTATAGACGCACATAATACAGAGGATACTGCAAGAATACCAATGAGAATCATCATGCCAGTAATTTGGATTACATTTCCTTCAGTTCTCTAGTGTAAACAAATCTTCTTCCAAATAGCCCTATTAGTAAATGAAATATTTACTACATCGATAAATTTGCCAAAAAAATTTACTGGCCCAACATGTTTTCAATGTAGAGAAGTTCATTTCACAAGGCATTTATTTCATATCCATTGTCAAGGTTCACATACAATGAGGGTCTTTAAAAAGCTTAAACGGGCTCAAGTTCTAATGACATTTTTTGAGTTTCTATTTTTAAAAAAATCAATATACAGATAGGATCTCTTGATTGTTTTTTCCTTGAAAATTGTAAATCAAGCCTTGAAGATACAGAAAATAAAGACACTATTTTAAATTCTGCTTTTAAAACTGTCCCTTACAATGAGTCTTTACATTTTTACATCTCTTAAGGTGGGGGGATAGTGTTACTAAAAGGGTGACCTTGAGCCCTCTTAGCTTACTAAAGGCAGATGACAGAATCTACTCTGCTGAGATTATTGTAAAGATGATGATTTATGAGAAGCATTTGGGCTGCTACCTGGTAAACAGATATGTTAAACACAATTATAGAACTGACAAAGTAATCAAGCTACTAGTGGGGGTGTTACAGGCTCCGGAGTGAGAGCATCTGGGTTCAAAATCAGTTTGATATTCTACTAGCCATGTGACCTTGGGAGGCATTTACTTAATATGTCCGAGGTCCACTAGCCTTATCTGCAAAAAAGGGTTAACCAGACAACCTTGCTCCTGGGGTTGCTGCAAGATTCGATGAGATAGTGCATAAAAAGAGCTCAGCACAGTGTTTAGCCATTCATTATCTTGTTATTTACATTGTATTAATTTCATTAGCATGCCAGAGGTGGTGGGAAGCAGGAAGATTTGCCCAAAAAATTCTGAGAGACTACAAATTCTCTGCAAGAATTTTTAAAATTAATTTTTGGTTTTTATTCATATAATAATTTTTGAAGTTAACAAGAATACTTAATGACAACTTGTATTTACATGAACAAAGAGGTACAAAGTAGTCATGTAAAGGTGAACTTAATATGTGGATGATACTCACTTCTCAAGCAAAGATCAAATGAGGCCATTCTGTGCTGCATGAAGGCCTCAGCTAGTTTGAATAAGGAAAGCAGTGAGGCACTCAGCTGTCATGACACATGCATACATGAGAATGCTGAAGCCACCAGCATAACTGTACAATGTTATTTTTAATAAAACATTACTATCCACGACATTAAATTAACTCTCTAATTCCAGTTTTAATGGGTCTTTAGTTTTTGTTTTGTATTTTCAGTAGAGATGGGTTTCACCATGTTGGTCAGGCTGGTTTTAAACTCCTGACCCCAAGTGATCCACCCACCGAGGCCTCCCAAAGTGCTAGGATTACAGGCATGAGCCACCATGCCTGGACGGGTCTTTAGTTTTTTTGGGCGTGTTTAAAATTATTTTGCTTTTAAAACTATCTGAGCCATATATTACAGTAAAGGTTTAACTAGTTTTATATTTTACATGTTTATAATTATCGTAATATAATTTAACTCCTAACTAAAGGAGGCCCTTTTCTTTTTTTTTTTTTAACTACTTAAATCTTTTTATCCATCTTTGTTGAACAGCTTTCTCCATCTGGTTTCCAGAATTCTTGTCTAAAAATTATGGGGTTCAGCCTAATCATTAAAAAAAAATCTTGTCAAATTCTGCCATACTTCAGAATTGAGAAACTTGGGGAGTAAAAACAAAGAGTATAAATTAGAATGGTTTAACCGACCTCAACTCACTGAGTTAACAGTGTGTCAAAAAATGAGTATTGGAAAGGGAATCATATATTTGAGATTCTGGACATTCTTTGACTCGAATTAGAGCCACTGTGGGGCAATTCACAACTTCTTTGGGCTTCAATTTCCTCATCTGTTAACAGAGTATCCTATTAATACTTCCTTCCCCATAGAGTTTATTCATTCATTCTATAGTTTTGTTATTTTCTTTCACCACCTTCTTTATTCTAGTGACTATACTGAGTTCTACAGATACAACATGAAGTAAGACACAAATAGTTATCTGAAGTAGCCCACATTCTGTGGGAAGAAAGCACAGAGGTATGTCCAGAGTCCATATGGGATCAAATACATCTCAAGGGATGCATACAATATAAGGGCACAGAGTGCTAGATAAGAGGAGGGTGGGAGGTGTGTCCCACCCGTGTCTGAGCTCCTAATAGAGCTTCAGTTTCTCTGGTCCAGTTCTCCTTTGCCCTAGCAAGACTCATCCTTCTATGTCCAGGGCCACACACCAGATTCCAGAGGCTTAAGAGTGCTCTGGACTATTGAAAATGGGTGGATAAGGTCTCCATGGGATGAACAGACAGGGAACTGACATGTTGCTTGGCAATGGGCAATGATCTGGATATTGTCAGCAGGTCATCCTCATCAGGCTACAGTGAGAAGGGTCATCTAATTTTCCAAGCGATGCACAGTGCTTTCTCAAACAGAAAAGGCTGCTATCCCAGAAAGCCCTTCCATGGCTTTGTGCTGCTCCCAGGCACCAGCAGCTGCAGGCCATTTGCTCCCAATGAGTCAGCATTCTCCCTTTGTAAACTCTATCTCTGCCTGACTATCTGCTTTACTGGGGAACCTTCAGATAGTCAAGGGAAGGACCAGATCTCTTGCTCTTAACACCTTGACCATAGATCTTTAAATTGAACAACAAAGAATTTCTCATATGGTACTCTGGTTCTGATCTAAAAACTTGCTTTGGGATGAGGAATATAGGAAGAATGGTAATTCTTCTTATTTACCTTACCAAGGGAGATAGGGTAAATAAGAATTGAACACAGTGGTTAATTCGAAATATCATTTCATCATATGAGCTGTTGTTATTTGTGATATTACTAGCAGCCAGATCACACCATCTTCTTTAGCAATCCATTCTGCCCCTAGCATTACAGCTTTAAAATGGAATGAGGTACATTTCATAGACTCACAAAAATCCAGCCTTCTTTAGGTAGCAAGTTTAGATAAGTGATATGATTTGTTCAAATTCATACAGCAGAACCAAGGGTAGATGTCACTTTCAAGTTCAGGCTTCCTCCCAGACCAATTACTATTTTATTTTATTTTCCCAGACTAACATTTTGTTACCTGCTGATGTACTGCTTGTTGCACAATCTTTAAAGTCAGACTGTTTTCTTATCCTGGCCTTACTATTTGCTAGCTGGATGTACTTGAGCAAGTCACTTTACTTCGCTGAGACTTATATTCTAATCTGTTAGATAGAGACTCTCATCTGGAGGAAATAATATATGCCCCTTATAATCACTGTGATGACTATATGATTTAATTCATATAAAGGTTTTAGCACAGTGACTTGTATATGATAATTGCTCAATAATTTTTTTAACATTTATATACAGTTTTTTTTTCCTTTTTTTAAATTATACTTTAAGTTCTAGGGTACATGTGCACAATGTGCAGGTTTGTTACATATGTATACATGTGCCATGTTCGTGTGCTGCACCCATTAACTCATCATTTGCATTAGGTATATCTCCTAATGCTTTCCCTCCCCACTCCCACCACCCCACGACAGGCCCCGGTGTGTGATGTTCCCCTTCCTGTGTCCAAGTGTTCTCACTGTTCAATTGAACAATGAGGAGGCCCTTTTCATTTATCAAGCTTGAGAAACATTGTTTTCAGAAATGTGTGGATTAATTTATCAGATCTCTCACAAAATTATAACCAAATAAAATAACTCTGAGAATCTGTGATAGATGGAAAAGCAAGAGTATGAAAATTAAATGCTATAATGCATAGGAAGTACTCTATATAGTAGCTGTCACTTGCCTTGATAAAAATTTGCCTTTATCATTAGCATAATTATCTTAATCATTAGTCATCATCAACTATGGAAGCACCTATTCATCTTCTACTTTAGTACCAGGGAAGGAAAAGTGGGTACTAAACAATTTTCATCCAATAGCCAAATTGGTAATAAATGTTAATTTTGCCTTTCCTATTTTAAATAGTTACTGTTGTCTGGAACACTGGCCACACTGCTTGCTGTTTTAAGCCTACTAAAACTGGTAAAAGCCAACTAGTGAGTAATGGCATAGTATTCTGCTTGTTTACAATCAGAAGTTTATAAGCAGAAATCATAATCTTTGGAGTAAACAGTCAAATAATGAATTACATCAAAGATTCACAGAACCTCCTAAACGAACAACACGAAAATTTACAAAGGAAGATGTTATCGGATCAGAAATTAAAATAAGACGGAAAGAAATCCTTTAATAAGAAAAATCATCAGTGCAAGAACATTCAAACATTCCTGCATATATTAGACCAAGGCATCTGTCAGTGTGGTCTGAAAACCCAGAAATGTCATCATTTTTTAACTCTAGAAGTCCTCCAAAATAGAGGACTAAGTGGAAAAAATAAAAACAAATTGCAAAACATGTATCCTATTCCCAAAGAAAAGAAATAGTGAGGGCCAGGCGCAGTGGCTCACGCCTGTAATCCCACCAGTTTGGGAGGCTGAGGCAGGCTTAGAACACTTGAGGTCAGGATTTTGAGACCAGCCTGGTGGTGAAACCCCGTCTCTACCAATATGGTGAAACCCCGTCTCTACCAAAAATACAAAAATTAGGCGGGTGTGGCAGCGTGTGCCTACAGTCCCAGCTACTCAGGAGGCTGAGGCAGGAGAATCACTTGAACCTGGGAGGTGGAGGTTGCACTGAGCTGAGATTGCACCACTGCACTCCAGCCTGGCGACAGAGTGAGACCCTGTCTCAAAAAAAAAAAAAAAAAAAAAAAAAAAGAAAGAAAGAAAGAAAGAAAAGGAAAAGTGAACATCATTAACATTTAAGCTGTGCAAAATCCTGGATACCAAATGAAATCTGTGGCTATTGCAAGGACATGTTTTTACCACAGCTTTATCAACATCAAAGTTGGACATAAACTTTGTATCAAAAGATATTCCTCCCATAGAATGTATTCTATTTGTAGAATGTCCTTCATGCAGGACAGATTACATTCCTTTTGCATTTCTGCTTGTCGTGAAAATGAAGTTCAAAGTTAAAATTTTAGAGTACGCTTCTCAAGATACATTCTGTGCCTCAGAACTCTCTAGGTTAACTGAAAGGATTCTCCAGCGCTGAGAGAACCCCGATCAGCTGTTGACCTCCTGGAACTGTGCAAACACTATATGATTTAATGTATATAAGCAAAGTAGTGATGTACACATATAAACAAAAATGGAGATTCATTAACCTCAATGTCTTGATAAAAATAATAGGGTATCTGAACTTCAGCAACGGGAAAGGTAGAGTGTTGGGGAGGAACTTAACTAAAGATGGATTAAGACAGCAGAGACCATAGTTGGTGACTCATTAGGATACTGAGGCGATGGAGTGCAATGACGCTATTTCTGACTTCAGGACAAAGTACTAACTTTTAAGAGTGGCAGTGTTGGCTCTTCCTGACCTTGCCTGCCTGCCTCAGCTCCCTCATGTTTTATATTCCAGCTATACTAAATTCTCCCATCCAATACAGTGCTCCTCCAAGCACCCAGGCATTTGTACATCGATTTTTTTTTTTTTGCCTGAAATACCCTTCTGTAGCTGAAAAACTTCTACTTACCTTTTAAGACCCTAACATGTCCACACAATAACAGTTTTCTATACTCTTCCCCCCAGCAGTTTAACCCCAGTCATTTATGCAGACAAAGTGTGCTGCTCACTCTTCCACTGTGAGCATGCTCATTTCACATTTGGTTGAACAATCAAATTCGTGCTAACTTAGAAAAGGATTTTTTCTCTGGACATTAATAATAACCTCATTCCTCCACACATTAATCAGAGTAGAGCCTACCTTCAACTGTCATTATCTGCTTATCTTGTTTTACTAATGGGCTTTTGGTTCCTTAAGTCTTCAGGAATGTTTCTCATTTAACTCTGTACCTAGCAACTTAGTAAATCCTCAACAAATATTTGCTCAATAAAATAGTAAAATTGTCTAACATTTAGCTATCTAAATTGTCTACAATTCCAACCTATGCTTAGCATCATTTCTCAAGATAAAGCTGTGGTAAAACAATTCCCCTCATCATCATCCATGAATGGGGTAAGTGTTTTTTCTCATCCTCCCTTCAGATTACAAAAACCCTTGCTCTCTAAACGTTTTTTTCTATTGCTTTCTTTAATTTCTCTATTAATTTTTAGGATGTAATACATGCAGAAGGTAATATTTTACAACAGAGCACAGCATAAAGTTTACATGACTTTCAATCCTGTGTGGGTCTGAGTCCTGTCTATAAAGAATCAGAATACATATGCAGCTGTATTTGGGTTTCTCCAAATATTTGTTATTCTATAGCTAAGTGCCTTCTCTTGATGCAAATTATTCTGCTTTTTAAGAGGTCACAGTTTTTCTTCATAATCCCACTGAATGAAAATTTTTTCCTTTGCAGGATAAATTTATTTTAAAACAAAACCAAGGCAAAACAAAAATTGATGTTACGGTTAATGGTTTAAGGGGTAAAGATTCTCAATTCCAGTTCTGCTATCAAATCAGAGGCAAGCCAACAAGCCCCTGAGAAGGGGAAAGCCCTATTAAGCAGGACACTGTCCTAAAACCACGGAACTGCATCCTCACGGTAATGCCCTATGATGGACACTTTCTTCTAGCATGCGTAGTGGGTCACTGCTTTTTAAAGGTAAATTCCACCCCCCATCAGAAAACATGTGTCATGTGACCATAGGGACTTAACTGATTTTTTTAGAAATGGCCCATTATTTTATGAGCAATTTTTTAAAGCAGCAAAACATAATTTTAGCAAGTGGAAACATGAGGCCAGAAAAACACCTTCTTACATTTAATACATGAATTGAAATTCTCCAGAACAGCCTTACTAGAGTATGATCCAGAGACCCTGAGGAGCTTTCAGTGACTAATGAGAGGTTCCTCAGGAAGAAGACACAGTGCTGATATTCAAAAGAGAAACAGGAATGTGCTGGTAATTAATTTACCTGAAGGTGGAGGAAAGACAAGACCCTGAGGGCAAAGCAAAAACTAAAATGACACTGGCTTTAAGGGCAAAAAGAGAATTAGCAATAAAGAGGAAGGTCACTACCTGTGAAATCCAACACAAGCCCGAAGCCTCACAGCAATGACCTGAAAACCACGAATAATACCAGAATTCAGAAATCTATGTTTTCACTTCCTATTTAATAAGGCAACTTGAAAGAACCTCTATTCCCATTCAAAAAGAAATTAAAATTCCACAGAAATTATGTTAAAACACAAGTTTACAGTTCCAATGGGTTTCTGCCATAAAGCTGCCTTGCTTTCTAAATTTTGAGGTTGTGAGATGACAGCACCCAAATTTAATCACTAGGTCTTTCAAAAATTAACAAAGCATAAGGCAACAGAAAAAGAAATACTTAAAAAAACCTGGAAACCTTTGATTATCAAAAAATGCTGAAATAAATTACCATAAATCTTAACAGAGTTTAAATTTATTTTGTTTGTATAATGCTTACAGCTTATTTGTGAAATCATGCTCATGCTAAGATTTAAACAAATGACCAACCTAAGAATTATACAGTAAATTGGGAAAGATGCAATACTCCTTCATTCAGTCAGCTAATATTACTGAGCACCGTGGATCCTCAGTAATATTCCACCTTCACATACAATCTTGTGAACGGCTTGTAATACAAAGAAAAATATTTAACAAAACTGAAAAAGGCCCATGCCTCTGCTTACACCAGATTTCCTGTAATATATAGATTTCCTATAAACTTAGCACCTATTAACTACTGGAAAGCATAGTTGTGCCTGAGTCAGCACCTTTCCTTCCATCTTGAAAGTCTTCTCTGCCCAGAAGCAAGCAGCCCACTGAGCCCCTAGCTATGGGATCAAGAGTAAATGATTAAACTCTCGGCCTTGGCTTCCTCATCTGAGAAGAGGCCACTGTGAGGCTCAACCATATGCAAAGGACCTTGCCTGACTTCCTGTGCACCACAGGAATTAGTTACACAGAGTCTTATCATTCAAGATCCAGCCCAAGATGTTATTCATTCATCTAGGTCAGGATAAGCTCTCCTTTTCTGGATTCCTTTAACTCTTAACAGTTTAGCGTATCACTGCTTTTTGAAATTGTTTACTTATGTTAGTGATTCTCCCTAGCTGTACTTCATACCATTTAGGGCAGATCCCATCATATACACTGAAGCACTTCCTAAAGTACTAGTCAAAATAACTGTCCATTAATTCATTTATCCTTGAAAGCCTGAGAAAATCCATTTTTAAAAAAACAGATGACTGATAGACAGTAAGAGCAACTTTTAGAAAACGTTTTAAAATTATAAGAAATTCCCCTACAAACAGGCTAAAAGTCTTTTATAAACTAGCTGTAATATTTTATCTGAAAATATTTAGCAAGTCATGATATTATAAATCTATTTCTTGGACATCCAACAAAAGTACATTTTTGCCATATATAAATCAAATACATAATTACTTGTATTATTCCACTTATGTGTAATAATGCTTGATGGATAAAATACCATCTGGCTTCAGGACTGTCCATAAGACTTCCCTGAATAATGATGATGTTGCATTTATAAAACTGGCCCTTTCTTATGCTGCAGCATTATCATAAGTTGACAATGGTTTAATGGTTAGCCCAGAGGCTGCTGAACTTCATATGTAAGTTAGCATTAAGGAAATAAAATACATGTGAATAATGCTTATCAAAGGTTACACATTTTAGAACAGGGTATTTCATCTGATCAAATTATATAACATAAGCTGGCAAGGAAGGAAGGAATGTAGCATTTTCCTCCTTGTCATCTTTTGAATATCATCTTTTTCAGTGTCAGCTCTTCAAGTCACATAATCAAGTCCAAGCTTAAGTTCATAGCCTTGTAAAATCTTGCTATAAACTACTGAGAATCTTTTTGTGAAAAAATGACTGATCTAATATTTTCTTGTTATAAGGATCACAGTCAATTTATGATTTCTAAAAAGTGTTTAAATTGACATCAGCCTGTACTCCCACCATTTTGGGAAGCAGAGGCAGGAGGACTGCTTGAGCCCAGGAGTTAGAGACCAGCCTGGGAAATATATGGAGACTTTTGTCTCTAAAAAAAAAATTAAATGATTAGCTGAGTGTAGTGGCTCACACTTACATTCCCAGTTACTCTGGAGGCTGAGGTGGGAGGATCACTTGAGCCCCAGAGACCGAGGCTGCAGTGAGCTATGATCACATGACTGTACTTCAGCCTGGCCAACAGAGCAAGACTCTAAATAAATAAATAATAGGGAACATAATACTTATAGGTATGGTTACATTTCTTCACTAGAGACAAAGGTTGGCCAGCCTAACAAAAGTAGATCAAGTTCTTGAGTATTTTTGCCACATCAGAGATTTTAATAGGTACCCCCCATCCAAAAATTACTTTACATTTTTTCCTACAAACTGCTCAAAGATTCACAAAGCAATTCTTATCATCTCATTAATCCTACTTTATATTAGATCATAAAATGGTGCATTACACATGTTGTTTTATGACCACACAGCTGTTCCTTAAATAGTTGCTGCCTTAATTGAATTTGAGATGTGGTTTCTTGAATATAATAAAAATATACTTTCAAAAAATGCCTTATTTGGGAGACATGGAAAAAGAACAGGAAAATGCTGTCAATATCCACAGACAAGAGTTAATATCATCTCTTAAGAAAAGTATTTCAGCACTGGTGAAAGGCTGGATTGTACCAACTAGAAGGTTCTTTCCCACCCTCCTGTGACAACAGGGTTAGAGTTTGCTGTTCTTCACATTGAACAAAAGTAGCAGAGTTTAAAAATACCTTTTGATTATCCTAAAAGCAAGTAACAGTTGATGCCAACTGAGCAAAAAAGAATGTTGATATTCAATTTCCTGCCTATGGACTTCCTAGGGGAGAGACCTGGTAAAACATGCTTGTTGCTGTTGATCTGGTTGCAGAGCTATTCTTTCAATTAGCTACTGGAGACACAGATAGTATAATTAAATAACTAAAGATAATACCACCCAAGAAACTCATTTTCAGCATCAGACCAAGACTGCAGTAGTGCCTTGCCTGAATTTTGTATTTTATTGTCCCAGTCCACCCTGTGCTGCAGATACTAATAGACAAATAGCCAAAAATCACTTGGAAAACAGAACTGAGAAGAAAATGAAAGGCTTTGATCCAATAGAAACATGTATAGCTAGACTAATCATAGCGCTGTTGTGCCAGGAAAAACCTGGACCACACTGGACTGAGTAGAAAACATCAAGAAAAAAAATTGTTTTAAAAATCTTTAAAGTACAATTTAATGAATTATTAAAATTTGAAAAGGACCTTAAAGATCATTTTATGAATAAGGAAACTAACATCCCAGAGGTACGTGACTTTTCTAAGGTCACAAAGCTAGTTACTTGCTGAATAAGAACTAGCATGCAGATTTTTCTTATTTATATTCAGGCCAAGATTTAGTACACTAGTTCCCTATAACTTACTTAAGTTTGATGTGAATATGCTCTTTCGATCATAAAAGGTATGATGGATTTTAAGGTCGATTGAAAACATAAATACACACCCTATAGTTGACTGAATTCATTTTTTCTGCTGAGGCAAATGGACATAAAACTAGTTAGCACCAGGCCAGGGCTGACAATCACTGTCCTAAGTCCATAGCATTTTGAGAAAACACTGTGGCGGCTTGTGAGCAACTCCTCACATTCACATTTTCACATGAGGGTGGGAGGGTAAGTATTTTGGTTTAATGAGTT
The DNA here is from genome assembly GCF_006542625.1 of Nomascus leucogenys. Lineage (NCBI taxonomy): Eukaryota > Metazoa > Chordata > Mammalia > Primates > Hylobatidae > Nomascus > Nomascus leucogenys. The sequence goes on along the minus strand of NC_044384.1, from coordinate 51,712,999 downwards.
CTACCTCTCTCTGAGCTCAGTGGACAGTAATTGTGCCGAGTTTAGAGAGCTGTGTCTAACTTGGTTCACATATAGTCTGAAGTCTGTCCTGGGTAGCCAGTAAGCAAATCAGCCGTGAAGACTTTTGTCTGACAAATTCAAATGAACAAACATCAACAATACAACACTCGGTGACAGGAGCTGGCATACATGAATCTGATTTATTTACTTCTCCATATACCTATTAGCCTCTGCGCTTTTAGAAATAATCACTCAGGCAGTGCCTATCACTTTTATTTTGCCTGAGAACTCGCAAACAATACTGAGGATAAAATCCAACAGGGCAGCGCCTCCAAAAATGTCACTGAACTCTAACAAAGCAGGGAAAGGATTTCCTTATTTCATGTTATTCTTTCTTTGCTGTTTTTTATGAGAAGATACAACAGTACAAAATAGTACAAAATAACAAGAATAGTTAAGAGTCACCACCATTTCAGGAGTTGCTTATTTGTCTTCATCTGTGGTCAAGCTTCTGAAAAATAGCCAGAGAATCTCCCTCATTATCTGGTTTTTCCAAGTCACATAGCAGAAGAAAGCCAGTTTTAACATTGTTTCAAAGAAAGGGAATAGTACTTGGAAGTAACATGCAGTGCAAAATGAAAAAAAAAAGGACACACACACACACACACACGCACACACATACACACACACACCCCATAAAATATCAAAGTCCCAGACTGCTCTTTCCAGCTTATGGGCCAGCTAAACAACTGTTTCTTCCACTTTGACCTGTTCCTTCAACCTCATCCACCCAGCAAAACCCTAAAATTGGGATCAATACAGCAAAGCACGATCTCTCATTCAGATGCAGGAAGCTGAAAACTTCTGGGGGGAAAACTGCTGTGCTTCTCCTCCAATCCATGACTTGAGTCCTAATCTGGTAACCAGTAACAGTGAATTTTTTTCGCTGTCCTTGGTACAGCTCTTTCTCAATTCCCTCAGAGACTATTCTAGATCGTTACTAGGCTCTGGGCCAACTCACAGGTGATTTACCTCCTGCTCTCCTGAAAAGATGAAGGCCACCAGCCCTGGTCAAAGCTGAATTCCCGACTCTACTCTTCTATCTAAAATATACTATATGTATAGACAGCCACACCCATCCCTAACTCCGAACTCCTCCTCCTGTTTGGAGACTTACTTGCCAATTGAGTTCTTGACCCTGACTTCCTCTAGAGACATAGATTATTCCTCAGTCCTTTCCTTTTTTCAATTTTTCTCTTTAAACTTTCCTTGTACACAGCCATAAACTTAAAAAATGGGTCATTCCTCCCGTCACCGGCCTTATCTTAGTGTTCTCAGCTCTACTTAGCAGTCTCTTTCTCGGTGTCCTTTCTCTTACACTTACACAAACACACACTCTCTCTATCTCCTCCAACTCAAATATATTGAGAAAAGACACTTCCCTAGCTAGCAAGCACAGCACCGCAAGCACTGCATTCTACTTGTTCACCTGCTCCTCTGCATATGCATGATTTTCCACCTCAGTATCCTCATTTCCATCCTCCCCTCAAATCTTAACTGTCCAAGGCACCATTCCCATATCATGGCTCTTCTCATTCACCTTGTGCGGTTGCAACCACTACCACATAGTATCAACAAACAACTTCCCACTGTTGACTGCTACATCCGCACCTTCTAGCCAAGATTTAACCTCCATCCTCAGAAAATCATGTTTAAATACCTACTTTGTACTGACTGACACTGTCATGTCCATAAGCATCTCAAACTCACAGGTCTGATGGAAATCTTAAACTTTGTTCTCAATCTGGTCCCATACTCTATATTCCTTTTCTCAACCCCAGAGTCACAGTAATCCTTGAATCTCTAGTGCATAACACTGTGTTTGGGACTTAGCAAGTACTTAATGTGCTGAATGAATGAAATGATTAATTACTTTCAATATTATAATTTCCTACAAAATTAGTATTTAGGTCATGTGAACTAATCACATGATAGTCAATGCCACAGGACACAGGTTATTAACTACCACTGTACCCATCTTCTCTAAAGGAGAATAAAAATATTATCCATGTGGAATCATGCTCACCACTGTATTATAAACTTGTTTTTAAAAGAAATGACATTTAGTGACCAGAATACAAGACCTTTGAGACCATGTTAATTTTCGCCTAACACAAGGGAGAACGTCAACCTTCTAGCAAGCAGCAACAGTACAGCTAAATTCACTCTGGAACAACCTGGTTTGCAATTAAGAAGTTGATACAATTAAGAAAATGTGTTTATACTGTTCTAAAGAAGGGATTAACAGGATTATTATACTATTTTATTATCCTAAAGAAGTGGCTTTCCAGTTCTATAACTACCCTACAGTCCTTTTCAACATTAGAACTCTATAGTTATTCAGTTATTGTTATGCTTAAACATTTCCTCTACTACTGTATAATTCCTTAAATCTCTTGGTCAAACTTTGCTAATTTCCTTTATTTATTAAGCCTTCATTGTTTTTAAGTAAAAGGTCCATTTATTTATCATTCAATCACACTATGGTCTCCCACTGAGAAAGACTGTGTACCTAACAAAAATCTTCAGTGTACGCAGGAAAAGAGACTATTTCCTTCTGTGTGGGTCAGCATCACATCCTGTCAAAAATCAGGACCCTATGAGCTCTCTGGGGACACTGACCATGGTTCTAAATAGTATATGAATCTGGACAATTACAAATGTATGTTTTTGCTTTTTGCTCACACACAAGACACACTAGGGGCTTGCCTCTAGTTGAATGGCTTCTTGTTTTCACTCAGTTTCCAGCCTATGCTCTCATCTCATTAGAATTTCAGTATCCTCTGGTCTTGCAGAGTTCCCTTTACCTTCTTTTGTATCAGACAAAAGATGGTAATTTACGTCTAATTAACGGAACTGAGTCATAATGAGTTCTTTTCTCTTAGACAGCATTTGAATGTCCAAAATAACCAGAGAGATTGGGCTTTTTAGTCTTGCTCCAGTTTAAGGTTTTATAACACAATGCTCTCATTCAGGCCTCCTACTTTGCATACAGTCAGAGGGCTGGAGGTTATCCACATTGTGAAATTCTTTGGCTAGTTATGCCCAGAGTGACTGAATGGCAGTGAGGCTGAATTTAATATTTTCTCCTAAGCAGCTCTGTTGAGACAGCCAAGCTTACGATGCATCCTTTTTATGTCTCTTACTTATACTTTGAAATGCTATCTTTTGCCTGTTGATGAATTTGATAGCATTCTTTATGAGATCAATTTCCTTGAGAAAGATACAAAAGGCAGGATGAAAGACAAGTTTGATGCAAAGCACACAAAGGGCTGTGCATCTGTGTGAAGAGAAGCATGATAAAGCATAAAGTGGTTCTCCCCACACCATGATGAGGGACAAAGATGTAAACACAACAAGCCTGCCTAAAGAAAGCAAAAGCACACGTTCTAAAGGGAGCAGTAACCAGGTTAAAATACTCGAAGCATCTTCTTCCTCTCTTATGCCAGAGCATTTTAAAATGCTGTCTATACGTGATGGCATGCCAACACAAACAAACTGCAGAGGCTGAACTCCACTGGCATCGTGTGTCCTGAAATGACACCAGTTAGATACACTGGGTTTTTACTCCTGGGACAGTCTTCAACCAAGCTTTTTTATTACGTTGGGTTAAGAAGAAAAAAAAAAAAAACCTTCTCTCTACACTTCAAAATCAAAATATGTATTCCTTTGATAGGATATTGTTATATTAAAAATACTGTGGCAATATCACTTGTCATCATGTTCTACTGACACACATATTCACCAATGCTCCAAACTTCACAGGCTCAGCCACTCAAAAGAAAAACAAAACAAAACAAAAGAATGAATGAAAATAAAAAACAAAACAAAACAAAACAAAAAATAAGGCTGACCAAACTTTCATGATGGGAGCCCTGGGACCGGGAAATTATAGCTGTATTATAAAGGACAGGCAAACCACACTACAGATACTCGGTTTTTTACTCTCTCCCGCCTCATTTTTTTCTCCCCCTCAAAGAGGGAGTGAATGTGAAATTTACACAGACAAGCTCCTCAACAGATACACTTGATTTGTCAAACAGAAGGATGACCCTTCAGTAACTAGGCTGCTTGGTGAAAATATTAAACCAGACAGCAAGTCAGAGAAAATTAAATACTACCTTGATTAATTAGGCTTAATGGGTGAGAAGCAACTAATTTATAACATTACATTGACAAAAATAGGTTAAAGAAAAAGGAGGCTGTTTCACATCAGATTAAAGTATAATTTTCTTTTTCTACTTTTCTTGGGGAAGGAATATATTGATACTCATAAAGTCAACTACATTTTTGAAGATTATAAACAAAAATCACTGTAGACACAGTCTTTGCCCCTTGAGACTCAAAATCTACTGTGAGAAATAAAACATACGTAAGCCCTGAACACGCAAATGAGTTTTAATGTTAATTTATCAATCTGACACTTGAACCATAATTTTTTTCATTCAAATTAAATTGAAAATCATTTGGATGTCTCCAAGTTAGCTCAGATACCCTTTCTAAATTAGAGCAGAGTGAATTAACTGCACAAGGAACCTTGCAATCCTGCCTTTCAGCCTCATGTGCTTGAAGGCTTTCAGACCCTGAAGGTGATGGGGAGGAAATGTCCTGGGGTGTATGTAAGTCTGTCCCAGACGCATCTGGTGAGCTAGGCACCTCCCAAAGGAGGTGGACAGAGGAAGAGGGTTTCTAGCACGGACAGCACCTGCAGGGGTTTGAAAGGGTTCCTAAGGGGGCGGGCATGTTCCCTGACAGCCACCTTCCCAGCAACTCAAGTGTTTCTAAACTGGGGACCTTCTATGCATAGCAAAAGATAGCCACCAGACAAAGAAGCCAAAGTGTGAAATGAGTGGAGGCAGATATTGCATATCAGGAGAGAAAATACAAATCCTACGCTGGGTGTCACAAAAAGACTACAGTGCCAATTCAAGGGGTAAGAAACCTGACTTGAAAAAATATTAATATCTATATTATTACACTTTAGTATAATTTACAAAATAGCCATTCTTAAGGAGCTTTGGAAACAAAAGCCTACTTAGTTTCATTTATTTGCTCTTTCTCATAACTGAATAGAAGTATAACAGAAAAGAGAGGAGGAACAGAGCTCATCAAGAGTACATCTCTTTTACATGTCATTCAACTCTAGCACACTGGAAAAGCCTGCTTATAATAAAGAACTAATATATAGAAACCTCACGAAAATCTAAATGCCAAACCTAGATCTTTGACTCTCTACCAGATGAGGACACCATCAAATGATAATTTTCTAGAAAAAAGATTTTAGGACCTCAAATAAAAGAGTGATAAATACAATGAAATTCCTTCTATATAGTAACTACAACAGAAAAATCAAACAACAATATTCAGTCACAACTTACAATAACCAATCACATATATTTTTTCACATTATAATTATAAAATCTTCAATTTTAATCATTATAGTCAGTAGCATTTCCTAGAAGGAAATTTTTAAAGGGTTATTATGCCTTACTATACATAGGGGTTATCTAGTTTCCATAATCTTTTTTTTTTTTTACCAAAAATTGCATATAAATTGATGGTCTGTAAATAGAGTTACACTTTAAATGTACTTGAATTATTTAAGTAATTTAAGCAATTTTGTTCAAATCCAATAATCTTTTCTAAAGCAAATGGTTATATCTAATTTATGCATTTCCTAATTGGTCCAATCTGTAACTGGTTTTCTTAAAACAAGATTAAAGAAAGTAAGGTTGGTCAAATCCATAACTAGTACTCTTTACCAGGTCTTATTCCAAGACATGCATTTAGCAACAAATATTTAATGGACACCTGCTACCCTGCTACCTGTAGGTATGTGAACAGTGCCAGGAATACAGAGGTAAACAGGACAGAGCCTGATTCCTGTCCTGATAGAGCTCTCCACACTTCAGATCCATGTTCAGCTGACAGAATCTTCCATATCCACTGTGAATTATGCTCTTATAAATTGTTTTATTACATCCTTAGTAAATCTTTGAGGTTTCAGTGATGAGAAACTAAAGTGTAGTTAGCATACTTCAAAAAATTATTGGATGCCATAGATGTCAAAGAACTTGGAGATCAATTAGTCTGGTGGTTCCTTTCCTTTTTGAATACAAGTATCAATTTTTAATTTATAAATAAAACAGAATTACGCACAAACACAGAGGTATGTGGACCCTCCACATATTAGTAATTGTTCTTTTTTGCATCTGTTGACTAAGACAATGCCTATAAACTACTTTGAATTCACTGTGCTTTTAAATACATGTCTATTACAACAATCTCAATAACATCTAAATTAATTTGTCTCACAGTGACAAATGTGTGGCATTGGCTGATGTATGGATTTGTGTATTGGACAATAATTCCAAGGGCCTTTAAAGGTAATGAAGGCAAAAATCTCACCCATCTCCTTCATGTCCTCATTGCAGCACAAATGAAGGCCAGAAATGATTGCACTATCTTCCAAGGTCATACCACCGGCTAGCGAGAACACTGAGGACTATAGCTTCTTCCCCCCAGGTAGCGTCCACAAGCATCTGCTCAGGTATTACCCTTAACCTTCCCTCCACAGAGGACAGTTCTCCTTTAGCTACAAAATTCAAAAGTCATCTCTGTGTATGTTTATTAGAGTAGCTTGTACTGTATTCCAGCAAACTGGTGGCAATGCTATAAACGCTCTCCCTTTCCAACCTTATGGTAGATAAGAACTCAATGAAAGCTAAAATATAACTTCAGGGCAAAAGACAAATTTTCTTTTATTGTACTGAAGAATGTTGTATCCATCCCAGCCTAAAAATACCCAGAAGCCAGTATAATATTTCTAATACAACATGTATCTTACTGGTTTGGGGAAGAAAAAAAAAATCCTTTTATTCCTTTTCACTCTGCCTACAAGTAGAACACTGAGATAATAGAGATTAAGCCTTAAATTTCTATATCCAATAGTGGTTGAATCACAAGAGGACTGAAAAAACATTTGTCTCTACAAGATAATACCTAATATGCTAGTCCTCCAGGCAGTTTACATTGATTTTGCATTTAATTGCATAGGCTGATTTTCTCATATTTTCCAGGACAAAGTTGTCAAAATGAAAGAATCTAGATGTACTCTGCTATGAAGCCAAAAGAAGAAAGTAAACTTAAGAGCACTGGTTTCTGTAATAACTATATGATTGCAAAAAGTTTTGTTTTGTTTTTTTCCTACTAGAAATTGACACTGGGGATCATAAACCAACTTGAGAGCAAAGGTGATAAAACTGTACTTTCTCCTCAATCCCTCATTTCCCCCGTTCTTAAATTACTTTCAGAAATGGGAAGAAAATGAAAACACCCCCTGACACTTAAATGCCTTTCACCTACTCTGTAACGAATTGGATTTAATTCCCTTTAGTTTAGTTAGCTAGCAGACTTTGTCCTTCAGTCTGTCTGGTAAGTATTTCACAATTCTCTCTGTATGTTTTTGTAAAGTAGTGGAAAAAAAAAAAAACCTTATTCATTTATCTTACCATCAAAGAAGACAAAGACAATATTTTGATGGGAATAAAGCAGTTAATTCTAAATGATTAACTCAAATTATTTTTTGGAGTATATGCTTCCTGAAGCTTCACAGAAAATGACACTTTAAAGACAACTTACTGATTTACTATTTGAAGAAGGTACCATGGGAAAATTAATTAAAATACCAATGGCTTTGGGACGCTCTCACAGGAGTTATTTGAAAATGACATTAATACAAATTTTGTTTCCAAAGAAAATGGTAAACTTATCTTTTCATTTGATTAACTGAGCTATTTTAATCCCTGTTTAAGCAACACCACCCCGCCCCCCCACCGCCATTAGTTTGCTAGGGCTGCCATTACAGACTGCCTGGCTTAAACAATAGAAATGTGTATTCTCAAAATTCTAGAAACTACAAGTCTGAGATTAAGGTGTAACAGAGTTGGCTTCTTCGCAGGCCTTTCTGCTTGGCTTGTGGACAACCTTCTCCCTGTCTCTTTATGTGGTCTTCCCTCTGGGTATGCCTGTGTCCTAAGAACACCAATGACACTACTGGACTAGGGCCCACCTGATGAAGATCCTCTCTCCAAATACCATCACATACTGGGGTTTAGGATTTCAACATATGAATTTTAAGGGAACATAATTCAGCCTGTAACACACCTACCAACCAAAAATTAACTCTTCATTTCCAAGTGGCTCTATAATGTCTCCTCTCAGTCTAACATGTAATGACAGTTTTGCTTCTTAAAGGCCAAGAAAGGGAGACTTTCAGAAGGCAGAGAAATTACTGACCATGATGCCAAACCAACAATAGTTAGTGCTAATACAGGTCTCACTTTAGCCTTTATTAAAGAAATGACTACTTTCATGTATAAATATAAAATGCTTATTTATGAAATGAAACAAATAAGTCAGAGGACGAGTAGCACACATAAATTTTGTTTGTCACCCTCGGAACACTATTGTAATAAATTGCTCAATCCAATTATCAAAATTCCTTCTGCTACCCTATTTCAAGGAATAGGAATGAAATACTGATTAGAAGAGAAAAAAAAACAAAAGGATGAAAAGAATCTAAAATTGTAAAAGCCCCATAAAAACTCTGCAGTTGAAAATATTAACATACACTATTATTTTAAATAATATTATTTTGTAAGGCAAAATCTTTGAAGAAACCACAGCAAGAAAAAGTCCCTAATTCAGAGGTGGTATCAAATGACATTACTACTATTTATTTCTAATTTTATTTACCTTTCTTAAAATAAACGAGATTATAGGAAAACAACAGAATTGTAGAAGTCTTCACATCTGTCCCCCTATTTTAACAGTGAAAGATGAAGTCCATTAAGAAATTACTTTCATAACAACCAAATGGAATCCGCCAATATTGCAGCCTATGCCACCCCCTACATTTACATTTTGTGCTCTTTCAAAGGCAAACAATGAGTTTGAATATTTTTCTATTATTGAGCAAATCACAAATGTAGGTAACACTGAGTTGTCACATCTGTCCCTCCGAAGGACTTGTTAAAAAGGATAGTGGCAATAGTGCAGTTGGACATTTCATAAGTCATCACGATCTAGCAGGTACTGCATAAAAGATTGAAACAATGCTACTACTCATATTTTTGCTCAAAGAACACCTTTTAAAATACAATTGATGACTATGTGAAGCTTTTCTCCAAGAAAAACATCATATATAGCTGTAGAGATAGATGGATATATACACACACAAAATCTGGCATTTCAGAGAGTTGAAAATATCCCCCAATAAGTATTATAATATTTAAACCTCTGAATCAGATAATAAAAAAAACAAAGCCCAAGTTAGAAGATACTGGGTAAAGTCTCTTCTTCCTGATCCCTCATCTCAACTAAAAGACTGTTTCCATGTAATAAAGGAATAAGATGGGAGTCCTAACTTGTTTTTAAAATTCTGGGAATCAATAATATAGATTTTCAAAGGTTTCTTTCTACTCTTTACACCATTCGACTCCCATATGGAAGATACTATTTAGCTTTGTCTGGTATGATTAAGATATGGATGTCTTTATCTTTTAAAGTCTAAGCAAAGTTAAAAAAAAAAGAAAACAAAACAAAACACATTAGATGTTCTCAAAACCAACAAAAAATTTAGCTATAAGGTTCAGATAAAACATTGTGAAAATCACCATCACTGCCAGCAAGTTAAATGATTAATACATTTTCCTTGACATATTCTATTTCATTCTTTTATACATTATACTGAAAAACTAAAACTTGAAACCTAGTAGTAACTTGTACATGCCTTTGTCACAAAGAGAACCATAACTAAACCTCAAAAGTAAATTTCACCTTTACTTTTTAAAAAGCGAAGGGCATACACATATAATATCACAATTCTCAGCTCCCTGAGGCATGTTTGGAGGTCTACATAGAATGAAGGGAAACGGGGGTGCCTGAGCAGAGGTGGTCCTCAAAGTCAACTGGACACGTCTCATAGCCCATGCACCAGTGAATCTAAATTATTCTTGGAGCACATTAAAAACTTATACTCAAATGAGCAAATATGTGAATAAAGTTCCTCAGCACATTCAGCACATTTAGGAGAAAATATATCCTTCTACAATTTTGAAATAATCTCCTTTTAAAAGAAACCCCAGCTAGCCCAGTGGATATTGCAACTGTTTTGGAGTTCCTCAACTGTAAAAATGAGGAGTTAAAAGAGATGATTGTGGCCTGGTGTAGTGGCTCACACCTGTAATCCCAAAACTTTGAGAGCCTAAGGTGAGCAGATCACTTGAAGCCAGGAGTTCGAGACCAGCCTGGCCATCACGGTGAAACTCTGTTTCTACAAAAAAATATGAAAATTAGCCAGGAGGGCCGGGCGCGGTGGCTCACACTTGTAATCCCAGCACTTTGGAAGGCCAAGGCGGGCGGATCACGAGGTCAGGAGATCGAGACCACGGTGAAACCCCGTCTCTACTAAAAATACAAAAAAATTAGCTGGGCGTGGTGGCGGGCGCCTGTAGTCCCAGCTACTCGGAGAGGCTGAGGCAGGAGAATGGCGTGAACCTGGGAGGCGGAGCTTGCAGTGAGCAGAGATTGCGCCACTGCACTCCAGCCTGGGCGACAGAGCGAGACTCCGTCTCAAAAAAAAAAAAAAAAAAAAAAAAAAAATTAGCCAGGAGGCCGGGTGCGGTGGCTCACGTCTGTAATCCCAGCACTTTGGGAGGCCGAGGCGGGCGGATCACGAGGTCAGGAGATCCAGACCATCCTGGCTAACACAGTGAAACCCCATCTCTACTAAAAATACAAAAAATTAGCCGGGTGAGGTGGTGGGTGCCTGTAGTCCCAGCTACTCGGGAGGCTGAGGCAGGAGAATGGCGTGAACCCCGGGGGGCGGAGCCTGCAGTGAGCCGAGATCGCGCCACTGCACTCCAGCCTGGGGACAGCGAGACTCTGTCTCAAAAAAAAAAAAAAAAAATTAGCCAGGCATGGTGGTGCAAGTCTGTAGTCCCAGCTACTACAGAGGCTGAGGCACGAGAATTACTTGAACTTGGGAGGCAGAGTTTGTAGAAAGCCGAGTTCACGGCCGGGCGCGGTGGCTCACGCCTGTAATCCCAGCACTTTGGGAGGCCGAGGCGGGCGAATCACGAGGTCAGGAGATCGAGTCCATCCTGGCTAACACGGTGAAACCCCGTTTCTACTAAAAGCACGAAAAATTAGCCGGGCGTGGTGGCGGGCGCCTGTAGTCCCGGCTACTTGGGAGGCTGGGACAGGAGAACGGCGTGAACCCAGGAGGTGGAGCTTGCAGTGAGCCGAGATCACTCCACTGCACTCCAGCCTGGGCTACAGAGTGAGACTCCGTCTCAAAAAAAAAAAAGACTGCTATAGTTCCTACCCACTCTAAATGCTACCTTTCTGAGACTTCACATTTTTTAAAAATGAAAGCAAGGATTCAGTGGGCCAGACCAATTTAACTAAAAACCTATAAATTGGGGGGAAATAAATGTTAAAGAATTTATAACATGATATATGACATGTTATAACATATGTTTTCCAACAATTTCTGTTTATTGCTGCTTTAATAAGGTGTCTCGACTCTTATTTTTTAGTGCCTTATGATCCTTCTAAGCTCTAAAATCAGTTTTCACACTCTGTCAGTTAACTAGGGACTAAAGTTATTCCTCCTTGTAAATGGCCAGGCTTCAGGTACCAGGGCATTTTCATCTGTATATGCTCCATGTCCAATAAAGCTTAGGAGAGTATTCAGACATCTAATAAATGCTTGCTAGATGAATGAACAAGCCAAGGAGTGACGGCACTGCTGTGAGTTAGGCATGTGGAATTTAAAAGAAAAAAAGAAGGGTCGGGTGCAGTGGCTCATGCCTATAATCCCAGAACTTTAGGAGGACAAGGTGGGAGAATTGCCTGAGGTCAGATGTTCAAGACAAGCCTGGGAAACATAGTGAGATCCCCTCTCTAAAAATAAAAATAAAAAATAAGTAAAAAGTTGAAAAAAAGAATCTAACTATAGGGTTCCACTGCTCAGGATGCATCCAGAAAAGGAGACACAGGCAGGTAAAAAATAATTACAGGCTGGGTGTGGTGGCTCATGCCTGTAATCCCAGCACTTTGGGAGGCCAAGGCGGGCAGATCACCTGAGGTCAGGAGTTCGAGATCAGCCTGGGCAACACAGTAAAACCCCATCGCCACTAAAAATTAGCTGTGCATGACGGCACACGCCAGTGGTCCCAGCTGCTCTGGAGGCTGAGGCAGGAAAATCACTTGAACACATTAGGTGGAGATTGCAGTGAGCTGAGATCATGTGACTGTACTCCAGCCTGGGCAATAGGATGAAACTCCATCCAAAAAAAAAAAAAAAAAAAAACACACAGAAAGAAAGAAAAGAAAGAGAATTACCACATACTAATGACTAAGTTCCTCAGTGGAAATGGAGAATACATACAAGGTACAATAGCAACATAGAAAGGGCCTGAAAAAACTGGAGAGAGGCATAAAGGTTACAGCATGAATTATGGTGCATCCTAACATCAGAAAACAAACTATTTGGGAATTATGCAGTTTAAACTAGTTCTGTTTCCTTTATAGGTCATTGTGAGGGTGATTCAGACATGCTTTTATGCCTTAACGTGTCTAGATCCAAGTGGAAACCCAACAGTATGAGGTGGTATTCCCTCAATACAACTGGGTATGTAAAGGTACATATTACAGACTTTAAATTTTACAAACATAAAAACATATATAACTTGGAATGATTCCTGAAAGAATGGAATGACCTTTACTGTGACAAAGGAAAGGCTTTACCAGGCAAATATTTGGGCAAAAATTATGAACAATTTTATACAAGTCAAAATTCCAACAGTAAATAATATTAGAAAAAGATTGGTCCGTGCTAGTAATAAAAGATATATAAATTAAAGCAACCTTGAGATGCCATTTTATGGCTGCCAAGGAAGCAAGTTCTTTTTTTTTTTTTTTAACATAACACACAATGATGAGGTAACTATGGTAGAGAATACTATTAATTAGTAACACATTTCTGGAACGCAATATGAAAATACATAACAACAAAAAAAAGCAGTTTCATGTAATTCCACTCTTAAGAACACATTCTCCAAAAATACACCACAAGAAATAAAAAAGCTATAAGCATTAAGTTGTTTATTTGGCATTATCTGTCAAAATCAAAAAGTGAAGCAAAATCCAAAATTATCGAATCAGGGAAGAATGTTAACAAACTAAAATGTATCTACACAATCTAATATCATGTACTCAATAGTTTATGATCATGAAGGCACTGCATAAACAAAACAAAAATTTGTTATGAGGATATGTAAAAAATGTGAAATGCCACGTGCACTTTGTAAATAAGACTTAAATAGCATAAATCAACATTTGCTCTTCTGTAGCAGCAATGCTTAAAATAATGACAAGCTAAGCATGCTCCCTACTTGAGAAAGATCAAAATTAAAAATCTGCCAATGTAGTGAAAATATGCAAATTTTTAGCAGTAGATAATTTCTCCCATGATAATTTTAAGCCATCTTTCAATGTCTAGCACACATGCCACCTCATTCAGCCATCCAATTCTCACAGCCGCAAGTAGTATTTTCTCCTACCTCTGTATTTCCAGTACACTCTGCTTAGAGTCCCCCTGAGGCATTATCAGGGTCTCCCTTGTAGCTGAGGGTGTAACTGCTCTGACGTGCAGGATGAAAGAAAGTAATATCCTTTCTTTACTTCTGCATCTGTGTCTACAAGGAATCAATGTGTATTTGTGTTTCTTAAATTTAGATACCTGTGTTTCAAAGCTAGAAAAAAGAGACCAAAAAGGGATTGAAAATGGAGATGGACAGTCTGAGTCCCCCTACACACCTATGGTTACAATATTCCAAAGGAAATACAGCTATGGAGTTTTGTTCTTTAAAAAAAAAAAAAATGGAACTCACAGCTGGGTGCGGTGGCTAATGTCTATAATCCCAGCATTTTGTTTTTGCAAGTGCATTCATATCTAATCTGCAATTCTGTCCATTTCTAAAGTACAGTTGACCTAAAGTACCCATGGATTCTGCATCCACACATTCAACCAACTGCTAATAAAAAATATTTGAAAAAAATGAAAACTAACGATATTGCAAAAAGTACAGTATTTGCATAGCGTTATGTATTATAAGTAATCTAGAGATAACTTAAAGTATACAGGAGGATGCACATAGCTTATATACAAATACTATGGCATTTTTTATCAGAGATTTGAGCATCTGAAGATTTTGGTATCCAAAGAGGTTCCTGGAACCAATCCTCTGAGAATACCGAGGTACATCTGTACTCTGCATTGCTATTTAAATGCATTATTTAAAAATGTACTATAAATGGCCATTGAAATAAGAACTAAAAATAAGTATAATAATTTTTTCATGTTTCTAAAAAGATTTTCAATTTTTGATAAAATGGAGTTTTTTGTTAATTTCCTTTTGTTCAGAAAAAGAAACAGCATATTTGAAAGATTATAGAGGACTCTTGCAAATAGCAAAAGTTTCAATTTGTATATCCTGTGCCCCAAAATTTCATTGCAGAAAATTTATCCTAAGGAAATAATCATAGTTCTGATAAAGATTAAGTGCCAAGGATGTTTATTCCAGTAGCAAAATGTTGGGAAATGGGAAGTTGTAAATGGTCTATAAAAGAACTTTCAGTAAATACACTAATAGCACATCTGTATGCTGTATTGCTACACAGATATGACAATTACATTGAAGAAGATCTAGTGATCAGGAAAAATAACTTAAAATATACCATTTAGGAAAAATGCATTAAAGAGGAAACTCAATTTTTGAAAAAATAAAATAATTGGAGTTATTCTTATTATTTGCAGTAGTTATGATCCATAAAGTTGCCAAAAACACTGAATTTGTAAAGGCCGAACCACTGCTCCTACAATAAATGCAGTTAGGTTCCTATGAGCCTCTGGTCATAAGGTTTTCATCAACTGATCAATACCTTGTTTTATGTGCATTTCTGTTTAAAGACACCTTATTTAATATATGCTGTTGATTCATTAATATTGACCACATGGCGGATAGCACTATAACTCATGCCTGAACAAAACTTATTGACTACACATATTTTCTCGGTAAGGCACATCCAGCTTTCCTGTGCTTAGGAACACTAGACAGCACTTCAGTCCTACACATGGGGGCCATTTTAAACAGTGAAATCACCAACAAAAAGCACACAAATGAGGAAACATGATATTAAGTAGGCTGCAAAAAGGACATTTGTTTAGAGTCTGAGGACTGAAATAGTAAGGCAGAGAATCTACTTGTTCATTCTCAGGTGGGAAAATGTGTGCTGGCTGACTCAAATTTTTTGCTACTCTTCATGTGTCTGCCAGTGACCAAGACAGTGCTATGTATATTAATTGGGGGTTACAAATAAGTCTCAGGGAATAGGTGAATTTTCAGATATGGACCTCACAAATAAGGAAGAGTGACTCACAAATAAGAAAGAAAAACTGGATGGATTTAAGTAATCTAGAAACAGAAGTCTCTCCATGGAGTACCTAAGTAAGTGTGTTACAGGTAATATTTATTTCTTTTTGCTCATCTGCTGTTTCAAGGTAAATTTATCATGCAACAATTACTTATAAAAATGACATATCTGATTACCTATTCTAATTATCTACTGCAAATATTTACTAACTTTTGAATTATAGGAAGAAAACTAACACTAACAAAATCCTTTACAATTTTGGTGTTTACATTATATTTTAAGAACTATCTTAACACTGTTAAATAGTTTGTGATACTGAGAGTTATTTGCCATTAACCATTTACCTTAACCATTGGCAGTATCTAATTTTAAGGAGTTAAAAAGAATGCAGGTCAAGAGGACTTTAACTTTCTGTGGTGATAATACTACATGAAGAGAAAATGGACTCAAGTTATTTATAGCTGATATAATTCATTTCCAAAACAATGATGTCATATCTCACATTTTATGTTTGTAGTCACACTAACATGGCTGCTAACCAGTTGCAAGACTTCACTGAACATTTTCACATCAATTAAAATATAAAACGTTGTTATAACTACACAGTAAAAATAATGACAATTGGCAAGAAACTACTAGAAAGAAGTTTAGTAAGGGCAAAACCAACCAAATTCAAAAGGAGTTAGGGAGAAGAGCAGATAACCACTACATATAAAGATAAAAAATTAAATATAAATATAAATATTAAATACACCTTGGTAAGAAAACAAGGCCATGGAAGTATAAGAAAAATGAGAGACAGTGTGATATTAGAGAAAGCAAATAGCAAGTGAAAGCATGTGCAATTTCAGATAGAAAAATATTTTATCTCTTTTGAAAATCTTACTTTCAAAGGTAGGTATCACCTTTAGAGTGGCCTAAATATTAAATACAATGATCAAATATTACTATATTTCAGACAAACATCTGTGAAGTTATACATTTTTAACCAGCAAAAACAGAAGTTTTTTTTGTCTACAACACGAAAACTTAAGTTTGTTTAATTTCTATGATGAGCATTCATCCATCCATCCACCCATCCATCCAATATGTACTGACTACTGATGTTTATAAAGTACTGTTTGGGGCACTGGATAAACACCACATGTGATGGTTAATTTTATGGGTCAATGTGGCTGGGCCATGGGGTGCCTGGGTATTTGGCCAAACTTTATTCTAGGTGTTTCTATGAGGGTGTTTGGGGATGAAATTAACATTTAAATCAGTAGACTGAATAAAACGGATTGTTCCCTTTAATGTGGGTGAGCTTCATCCAATCAGCTGAAGACCAGTTGAACCACTCAGCTGAACAAAAGCAGACCCTATTCTGAGTAAGAGAGAACTCCTACCTGACTGCCTTTGAACTCGGACATCAGCTTTTTTCTGCCATCAGACTCAAACTGAAACAATGGCTCTTGCCAAGTGTCAAGCCAGCCACCCTTCAGATTGGACTACACCATCAGCTCTCTTGGGTCTCCAGCTTGCTGACTCAACCTGCAGATCTTGGATGTTGTCAGATTCCATAATCCCATGAGCTAATTCCTTAGAAAGAATATCCTATGGCTCGGTTTCTCTGGAGAACCTTGGCTAGTACACCATGGTGGGCTACCAGGATACATGAGCATGTCAGAGGAGTCCTGAGTTTCTCTAAACCTGGTGTATGGCACAACTTACCTGTAGTCTTCAGTCTAGCTTCGCAGATTTTTCAACCATGAAAATCCTATGCTATTCACATACACATTGCATTCCCAAAGTTGTAAGAAATTTCTAATGAAACCTAAAAACTTTTTGTTGGAACTTAAAGAAAGGGAATTAATAGAATCTTCACAGTTATTAGTGTAAATATAAAAAACCAACTCACTACGGGCCACATCAATGCAATGTGTACACTGCCCAACTCACTAGCTGAAACATTACATCTTGCTATCCCACTGAACAAGGTCTGGATGTAGGTGAGTGAGACTAATACCATAAAAAGAGTGAGTTAGAATTCACTCAGACATATGCTTTTAAAATGTGAAGTTCTGCAAAACTTTTAAACAATTATCAGTATTATGTAACTTGTGATCCTTCATATTTGTTCTCAACACACACTTTCTAGAACACCCCAGTGGAGAACTGACCATCCAGTATACGTGACGATTTAAACAAATAAAACATAAAATTTTACCTTTAACGCAGATACTGCTAATGACTAGAATTAACGTTAATGGCTTAAATAACTTTCTAGTTGCATTGGCTCTAGAACACCTTAGCAGTTTGCTTCCCACTTAGTATTTTATGTATCTTAACTTTTATTCAAGAGTATAGTATTTCAGACCTTCCTATGCCCTCAAATGTTAAAGCATACACAAAAACTCTACCTCCCTAGCAGTATCAGTCATACGACCCCTGTAGCTATTTATATGACTCTCCTGACTAAACACAACTTAATTTTCATCTGCCATAATGAAGTTTAGTGGTGAATTCTCCTGCCTTTCAAAGTCATCTGCACCTGTATTCATTTCTTTAACAGCACCTTATTAACTTATATTTCTCCAAAAGCCACCTGGGGACTTGACTGTAACTACACCTGTGATTTATAAACAAATACAGCGTAACACATTTGAGATTTTAATCTCACCAAGCTTATTTCCTACCTACGTGCAATTTAATTTGGGCAAAATGCTATGTTTGCTGAAATAGCTGTTCTTGTGGATCAGAGTTTTAAAAAAGAAAAAGGATTGATTGAAGTACAAGCATAAAGTTTTCTGCCATCCAGGAAACTAAGGTGCATAGTTTGAAGTACATAATAGATTAAAAAGAATCTACCCTAAGCATGAAAGGGCTTCTAATTTCCTTGACTGCTTAAGAATTCAAAATATAAGAAAGAAAAAAACCACTTCACCCTACAAACACACCCCACTTTGGTCGTAGTGAATATCCTACCAAAGGCAAAATTAGCCACTTGCGCACCTGTTTCAGTTTTTCTCTGCCCTCTCTATCTCTACCTACGTCTCTTCCTATTTCTCAAATTGCTCAAGAGAAAAAAATGATGAATGTGCTGGTTGAGAAGTTAAAGCATGTTCCTATTTCCCACAGCCATCCATAAAGAAATGCCCAAGTCGTATCTACTCACCTTAATCATGGAGTAGAAACTTTGTCTCCTAGAAATTTGCCTGTGTCCTACTTTTCCAGTTAGAAGACAGAGCAAAAATAACCGGTTCCGCCCTCTCTTTGGGACAAAGTATTACATTCTCCGTAAACCCAAAAATCATGAGTTAATTTTAGTAGAAAAAATATCCTATTTTTTTCATTACATTAAATGGAGAAATGAAACCCCAAGTGTTTGGAATTGACTGACTACAAACTGCCTAAAGAATTATTAATAAATGAAAATTTCAAGCACAGTCAGGGTATTCTGATCCATCTCTGCAGAATCATTTCTTGAAATGTTCTGGTGTTTTTTAACTGGAAACACAGAAGGCAATCCTTATCCATATCCTTGCTTTCTGGTTCTATATATCCAGACCTGTGAGCAAAGCTATGGACTATGTGCCAGAAAAGAGGTTTATTTTCACACTGACTATCCATAGTGACTGACAGTAGTTGGTGCCTTGGGAAAGAGCGATTGCAGAGCAGATTATTTATTTTATAATGAGTATGCAAATTATTCCCTTGCCTTTTTAAGTCAAGAGTTTAGCCACTTAATGTAAATTAAATATACAAAATCCTAAAACTTATCTTGTGGCTTGGAGCAAATTATTGCTATTGAGAGGCCTTATTTACTTGACTTATTTGTGGGAGGAAAGGTGGCAAGGGGTGGGCAGTAGTGGTTCAAAGTACTTATCTGAGAAACTGAAATGGAAATTGGAAGAAAATATAAAGCATAAAAATAGGCTACAGTTTATGGTGAGCAATGCTAAATATCTAGGAATCCCTAACACTGCAATTAAAACTGGTTTCAGATTATGAAAAAAAAATTAAGGGGTAAATTTGAAGTCAGGTGAAGTACTTCTTACATACATCTGTGCTGATTTAAATAATCAAAACCTATTATTTGCCTATAAAAAATACTCTGTTTTCACTACTTAATACTAGGTACTCATAGTAGGCAGATACTCAGTAAACTGTCAGTGAAGAAACAAATGAAGTAATGTAAATAAAACACTTAAGCCCAACTAATAAACTCCTTATATACATATATATAAACTTATATATACATATATATATAAAGTATACATATACAAACTCCTTTATCTATAAAGTATATATATAAACTCCTTTATCTAAAGTATACACACACACACACACACACACACACACACACACACACATATATATACTTTAAGTTCTGGGATACATGTGCAGAATGTGCAGGTTTGTTACATAGGTAGACACGTGCCATGGTGGTTTGCTGCACCCATCAACTCGTCATCTACATTAGGTATTTCTCCTAATGCTATCCCTCCCCCTAGCCCCCATCCCGAGAGGCCCAGTGTGTGATGTTCCCCTCCCTGTGTACATGTGTTCTCATTATTCAATTCCCACTTATGAGTGAGAACATGCAGTAGCTGGTTTTCTGTTCCTGTGTTAGTTTGCTGAGAATAATGGTTTCCAGCTTCATCCATGTCCCTGCAAAGGACATGAACTCATACTTTTACATGGCTGCATAGTATTCCACAGTGTATTACATATTTATATACACATACAAAAAAAATCACCAGAAATTTTAAATGCTATTAATTTTTTTTGGTTCTATAATAGAAACATGGGTGACACAGTATGAATACCACTAGCCCAGGAGAAGTTGGGGCACCACTTTTTCTGGCAAAGTCTGCCAGCTGTGGCCAGTGGCACTGAGCTCTTGCAGTAATTCCTGATGCCAGCTGGCTATGACTTTTTCCTGTCTGCCTATCCAAGAAAACAATCAGTGTTAATTCCAGCAGGTTGTATTATTGATTTTTGTTACTAAAACAGACTTATGACAAAGAACTACTATAAACACTCTTATCAAAAATTTATTTAGGTTCTCTACCATATATTATGACCATAAAAATATTTACCATATATATTCATTAAAAGAACCCTAAAGTCTTTTCTTCTGAAGAAACTGACTAAATCAAAATGATTTAAAAGTGCACAGGTATTTGTTCTTTATCATAAAATTTGATAACAGGAAAATGGAGATTGTAACTGTTGATATCTTGAAATCAAGGATAACAGATAATATTTAATTTTTCTCCTTCTTCAAATATTTTTTAAAAACCATGAAGCAATCCAAGAATTCAAACCAACTGTTTTACATAGAATTCTTATGCCCTTCCATTATCTTATGGAGCTACTCTTATTAAGGAGTAATAGTCCTAAAAATGGGTGAGAAGTGTAAGTAAAATTATCTTTATCCGAGATAATCATCTTCATTCTCATGATTAATTCACAAACAGAATTAAATGTAATTCAATAGACAAAAAAGCATCTGATTACCTAAACATACATATAGATGCAAATACATACCTATCTATCTATCTATCTATCTATCTATCTGTCTATCTGTCTATCTGTCTATCTATCTGTAATACATATCTATCTTCTATCTAGATAGATATATGTTGCATCTATATGTATGTTTAGGTAATCAAATGCTTTTTGGCCTATTGAATTATGCTTAATTCTGTTTGTGAATTAATTATGTGAATGAAGATGGTTATCTTGGATGATAATTTTACTTGTAGATAGATAGACAGATATTCACCATAATCAAATATATGTAAAATATATGTAAAAGTTCACTCCTGTCTAGCTTCATACCATGATTTTTTTTTTAGAAATGTTATACCATGTTTATTGAAGAAAATTTTCAATGGTAAAATACTTGATCTGAAGCCAGATTTCTTGGGTCACAACCCTTCTTATACTATTCTAGCTGTGTGTCCTTGGGCAAGTCATTTAATCTTTCCGGAACTCATTTCCTTCAACTATAAATTGAGAAGGTTGTGGTTGAAAAGCTCTAAAGTTCCATCCTGTTCTAAAAATCTATGAATCTGTGAGAGAGAAAGTTCATAAATATTCCATACTCTTCCTTTTACCAAAATGTTACTTCCAAATATAGATAACCTTCCATGACATAAAGCAAATGTTGTGACAAGGTACCTTTCAATTAATGCAAATTTTAAAGTTACTATTTAAAACAATTCAGAAATAGAGCCAACTCTATTAAGATGTTGTGATTTCAGATAATTCAGAACCCAACACAGGGATCACATGCCAATCAAAATAAATCTGAATGAAGCAAATTATTAACTATGAATTTTACAGAGTTCTAGAACACTTCCAAATTCCTGCTATCATTTTCAAACTAAGCTTTTCATGAGAAAAACAATAGTCTCAATTAAACAGAACATATCAGTTATACATAAATTTAAAAATTATTATTATTTTTTCTCCAAACCTAGAAGGAAAGTTCAAACTGACAACAAATTTATATCAGTCATTCAGTAAACCTTTTTCACATACCTCTAACTTCTGGGTCATGGACCTTAAACTCAAAAATAAAAATTCAAATTCAGAAAAATATCTACCCAGATCAATGTACAGTTCTTAATTTAAAATGTAATTACATTCATTAATAGAATCTTAATAACCAAAGTATCCTAATATGTCTTACAAAGATGTTTGAAATTAAAGCTTCACATTAAAATGGGTTTCTGGTAAACTCCTACATGACTTAATTTAGCAGACAAAAACCTCTCTACTATGCAGATTAGTTAATTGAGGATTTATTGTAAAAGCACTAACCAGAAGTTGTAATAGATGCGAAGTGAGTAGAATTCATTCTCTTTAATATCCTCAAGATGTTACTTACCTCACAGTGCTTATTCACAAGTTCTCTGCTCAGGCAGTTAATGTGAGATTCTGGAAAATTTTAATATCCTGCCAGTAGTCATTCACCATTAGCAAATGTGGGATAAGAAAGTGTTATACTTGGCCAAGCACAGTGGCTCACACCTATAATCCCAGCACTTTGGGAGGCCAAGGCTGGTGGATCATCTGAGGTCAGGAGTTCGAGACCAGCCTAGTCAACATGGCAAAAACCTGTCTCTACTAAAAATACAAAAATTAGCTGGGCGTGGTGGTGTGCACCTGTAGTCCCAGCTACTCAGGAGGCTGAGGCAGGAGAATCGCTTGAACCTGGGAGGTGGCAGTTGCAGTGAGCCAAGATGGCGCCTCTGCACTCCAGCCTGGGTGACAGAGTGAGATTCCATCTCAAGAAAGACGAGAAAAAAAAAAAGTGTTATATGTATGTTACGGACATCAACTTACCAGAGTTTTTTTTTGGTTTCTTCCCAGATGGATGGTTTGTCCTTATCATCAAAGAAGACAAAAATTATCCACTACAGTTAAAAATTTCTAGGTATGATTTAAAAATATGATGTCACATGTAACTACTGAACATTGAGGAAGACCACAAGATGAGCTACTTTTCTGTTTGTGAATTTCAGCACTTCTGTCCCATTTAATAGGCCTTGTTTCTGTCTTAACTATTCTTTAAAACCTTTTTACTATACGATGGTAAATACGTATGAGCATTTAAAAGAAATCAAATTCAAGTCTTTAAAATAATGTATAATTTATAATTTCAGTTTAGCATCTCTAATTGTATTATTTATATCACAGATATCATGAGATAATTATTTTACAGTTTACCTAGTTACACAAATGTTTAGTGAAAATTATTATGGATATAAGCAAGGAAAGTCAAAATTATATACAAAGCGACAACGTAATCTGGCACTGATTAAATACATACTCACACACACAACTGGGCATTCATCACCAATTCCATGAATATTTTGTGAGATGATGAAAAACTTGAAAACAGTAAAGCTGAAAAACTCCACAAGTTTGACAATTAAAATCAGGCAAAACTAAAATATACTACTATAGTCCATTTACTGCAGCAATATTTCAGAAAATTCTCGCACCATTTCAGACTACAAAATCAAAGTTAATCATTTCAAAGATCTAATAAATTTCTTTTCCTTTACGAAACAATATACATATAATATAAATAACATATTATTGTTATGTAAAGAAAGAAGACACCTACAGCTTTAAAGTGAAGTCTGTAGTATTGTAGTGAAACTAAAATACTCCAAACTCAAAACCTACCACTATTGTGTTTAAAATGTTGAAAAAATTAGTTGGTGTGACCACAGAATATGGAGTGTATGACAGTATGCATATTAAAATGGAAACTGTTGAATCTGTGATATATTGTAATACAGAAGACTGTATACCTAAGGACACTTAAAATGATGCAAAACTAAATAATAAAAAGTCCAATGTAGAAAATATGAGAACCGAATAAATGACTTAATAGGAGTATAATATGTATGCCATAACACTGATAAATACTAGTACACACCTTACATTTACAAGTAGGAGTTATTCTCCTAATATTTAAAAGTTACAAATAAGCATATCAGAGCTCTTCTCAACTGTATAAAGAAGCAGTCAATAAAACACAGAGCATAGCAGGGAAGAGTGCAGCAGGTCAAAAAAGTCAGATGTCAAAAAAAAAGTATGTTTTCCTTTGGGGACAAAAAAGTGAAAGGTTTTTATGCATTTTAATTAGCCATCTTAAAAAAAAAAGAATCAGGTGAAGACTACTAATTATCACCTTCTAGCCCCACTAACACTTTGTAGTCTAGCGGAAAAGAAAAGGAAAAAAAAAAGAAAAAACACTCTCCCATTCTAGGCCATTAAAAAACATTCACAGTTTCCTCCAGTATCCTTCCAACAGCTACTGACCAGATTTATCTTCAAAGAACTTTCTTGTTTACAAAACAAATCTTCCCCTCTGTTACAAATTAAACCCAATTATCTGGCGAACAGTTTCCATAATAAAACCTGGTAGACAGAGGAAACAGTTAACCTTCCCATTTTTTTTTCCTCTCTATTTGATAGCCTGCAGGTTTCAAGAAGTAAAAACTACCCTTACTTATCCCATTAACAGATAGGTGTTGAGAGGGCATGGAAACCCCTGGAAAGATAAATGACCTCATTTTCTTTTGATCAGGCTTTGGAGACAACTTCCAAAGATCTGAAAAAGTGTGGAAAACTCTCAGTTGCTTATTGGATCTATAAATGTTTAAACTACTATGAGAAACATTCTACAGAAAAGCATCATTAACTCTTTCTGGTCATTGGAATCTAAAGTCATTGGTATATCTAGTCATTGCTGAAGGACAAACTACAAATACTCAAGGAAAAGATCCATTTGTTGAGATGCAATCACATACACTTGAGTCCTGGCCAAGTCTAACTCACCCTGACAGACTGGGGCTCAGCTTTTAATCAAGCAGCTGCTCAAAGACACATTTGTGTCCCTGTAACAGAACCCATCCAATGAGGAATTTCATAAAATCAAGTTTATTCTAAGTCTCCAAAATGCATTTGCGCATTGTCAATACATGTAAATTTCAATTACAAAATTACAAATTCAAGTTTATTCTGTGATACTATTTTGCATTAAGCAGAGCTTTATCAGGTGTTACTGGCCATTTCCAGATGTAAACTCTGCTTTGCAAAAAACATAGATATACTTAAAAAAAAAAAAAGACAGAAACAGCTTTCCCCAAATTTTCTTAACCTTACGTAGAAGCAAGGGTGTCTAAATAAATAAAAAACTTCCCCTCTCTTCCCTCCTACTCTGCAGAATTCCATTTACTTGGCAAATCATGAAAGGCAGAATCATAAAACTCAAGTTTAGTCATACCTCAACAGGCTGTGTTCCTGCTGAACATTAAATACTTTGACAACACAACAGCGCCTTCTCCAGTGCTAAAAGCAGCATGATTAATCTTATTAAACCAGCATCTGAACCATGGCCACCATGCCATGGGAGAATAATTAGGCTGCTAATGACCTAAATACTGTATCTACAAACTGCTATTACTGGAGCTAGTAAGAAATAAGAGAGAATATTCATGCTTAAAATGGCCAATCAAATTAAGAATATTTTCCATAGAAACAAGGTATCTATGCTGCAAAATAAATATATTTTAGTAGACTGGCCTGTGACCACAAGTAACCTTTTTCTGTTTAAAACAAATGTTTAACACTGTTATGTCAGAAAATGTTGTACTAATTTGCAAAGAAGTGGCAAAACATGAAATGCCCTCCAATTTTAAGTGGAGGAATTCCTATATCCCTACACTGTTGGAAGTAAACAGTAAAGTTTTTCTCCTTACACAGTTCATGTGGTATTTAAATAGAAAGATTCACTGAACATAATGAAAACTTACAGCTGAATTCTTCGGCCACATCTCTGTTATATTATTATAGTAATACATAGAAACAAGACAATAGGAGGAGCTGGATAGGGAATAACCATATAAATAAGAAACTTTGCATTGATATTCTTAAAAACTGGAGAATTATTTATTATTGCAAATTTCAGTATCATTCAAGACAAAACCAAGTCTTAGCTTCCAGGTGAATTCACAAATAACTGGTGTCAAATATCTCTTGACACTTTTCTCTAATACTTAAGTATATGAAACTCTTTTTTAAAAATTCCATGTCCAGGTAATCTGAAGATCAAGAAGAAAGCTTTTCTTACTGTTTATGAAATTATGAATTCTTACAATAACAAAAAGCACATAGTGTCAGCATGTATAAAGTGTTATCGATTCCTCTTTCATATGCCAAAATAGTACTTTCAAAAATGCGGGTTAACAAAGGCTATTCCCTTCCTTTTTTGAATGACTGCCCAAGAATGTACATACCATCCTTTTGGAGAAAATCACTTTTGACAAAGGAATTGTCATGGCAAGAGCATACAAACACAAGGCCATATGGTGTCCTTTCCTGAGATAAGAGGCAATAACCCAACACACTTAGGAGTTTATTCCCTTTCTGAATTAAGAACTTGGTGTTGCCCATGTAAACACATGAAATTTGAACACACTCATGCTGTACTAATTACATACAGAGACCTCTGCTGTTATCTCCGCTGTTTAGCATTATCCCGTGGTTAATTCTGCTTTGCTTTAGTAGCAGCCAAAGACTAACAAAACAGTGTTTCCCTACATGGGACCCTCCGTCAGCCACATGCTTTCACTGCATAAATTATTTCTTGAGAATAAACCTGGGCCCTTTGTGAGATGCTGAGTTAAGGCCAGGAGTAAGAGATTGCTGCAGCCACTTTAGCCAGGAATTCAGTCAGAATCAAACTTAGGAAAAAGGGAATAATGCAGACAGACCAAGAAAAGAAGTCAGTTGACTGCGGCCAAATGCACACAGCAATGGTCAATTCTCATTGCAAAAGCCTTTGCTTTTGTCCCTCATGCCTGAAATAATGAATCTGTTCTGCAAGCTACTGGGCCAATCCACCTAAGCAATAGCAGGAGTCATGAGAAGTGGGATCATGAATATACATGCTCTTGGGAAACTAAAAGGAGACTGAGGATTTCTTTTTGCCACTAAAAGAAAGAAATTAATGATCGTGAAATCAATGCATACTGTAATTGCTAAAGTGAATATGTTATTTACTGCAACAAGAATTCAAATGAAAAAGACGTCTATATCTACATAGGCTGCAGTGGAGGCCAAAGAGAGGTGGTAAGATGTGGCCAAAGGTATTCAGCTGCACAGGACAAAGATGGCTATAGAACACACACCACTATTCTCTAAATTGTGGGTTCTCTTCACCAAGCCACACTCTCTCCGGGGTCCACTTCTAGATCAAACAGGACTCAGAGTGCATCAAGCTAAATGAAGTTAGCATGACAAAGGAAAGAGGCTGAAAAAGAAAGAAAATGCCCATTCAGCCATCGGTCTGTGCAGAGTCATGGAAGGTGGGCCTTCTTGCTCAGTATTGCAAAAAAGAGAGTTCTTATCAGCTCTCCTATCGACTCCCAAGCCCAGTCTGCAGTGGCGCCCCTGGCCTACTTACAGGCATTGGAAAGAGGCAAATCAAATGCTGCCAGGGAAGAAAACAACAGACGAGGACTTCTATTACCAAACCTCAAAGCCTCTGCAGCTTAGCCTCAGCCTCCTCCTCTGTCCCGGAGCCCACTTGCTGACCTAGACAGAGATATTTCGAGGCATGGGTGTAGCACATGCATACATGACCCCCAACCCCAAACCCCCAAGCAATGAAATTTGATCTGGATTTTCAATATTAGTTAGCATAACTTTGGAATAGAAGTGGTTTTTTAAAAGACTGAAAACGTGTATTCGAGGTAAGAATGTTGTCCACATCAAATAAAAAGAAGGAAAGCACTCTGTGCTATAATTTGTGGGAGCAAAACGATAATCTTAGAAATTATCTATCCAAGACCTAGCATTTTATAAATGAACTGAGAATCAGAGAGGCAGGTGTTGGCTCTCTGAAATTAAAAACACTGAGTTCCCAGATGTCTTGATCAACCTGAAACTTTTGAGTGAAGTCAAACCCTGGCAGAAAGAACACTAAACCTAAATGTCAGAGTCACAAATTTTGGGTTAATCCATGCTATCAATTAGCATAAAGATCGAAAATGTCATTCACCTGTTTAAACCCAGTATACTAATATGCAACAGGGAAAGATTAAGAGCTTGAAACACATGATCTTTCAAGTTTTTTTTTCTCAGATGTAAAGTTCTATAATTCTGTTCTGAACTGAATAAGAATAAATAACAAGAAAAAAATGTAAACAGTTTAAACTGCAGTTAAAATAATCACTTTTAAAATTTTAAACTAACAAACTTTTACAAGTATACCCTCATTTTTTATAGATTTTCTTCCCTGGCCTCTGCCACACATATTCTTCTATCTACAAAACTAGAAGGACAGTGTGACCTTAGCATTTAAGGGTAACAGACAATAAGCCCGACAGACAATTAGCTGTTAACAGTTAGATATATTTAGCGTTTAAGAAATGTACTATCAGTACACTGAAAGTATTTGGAAAGTTTAGTCATCAGTAGATAGAGCATGAATCACGTCCATGTCACCAGCAGACCACTTATCTAATCACCCCCACTATAAATGCAAGACTGTATGTCTCCAGAGCTGGTTAGTTTCATATTTTAGTTCCACAGTCACAGGCAAATTCACTGAACCAAAATAAAACCTTCTGACTTGCTGTTTTCACTGTCCTAAAATGGGTTAGTGATGTCTTGCCCACAGAATTCCACACCATGATCTGAATGAGTGGAAAAAGATTCTGTCTGGCTCACAGCAGAGATGATACCAAATGGCCAGTAAAGAGGCCGACTCAAATTCCTTTGAAGGAGGCACCGAGGTGGTGGATTCAGCAAAAGGCTGTGAAGTTTATGTAAAATTTCACTTATAACTTCAAACACGCTTAAAATAAGTTAACAGGCAGGTTTTCTAAAAGAAAGTTTCTTAAAACTATATTATAGTTCTCATGATCATCTTTTTAGTAAGCCAATAACCTTTACTACCATGAAGTATGTAGGCTCTTATAAATATCTTCTAATTAGTCATTCAAACCTTATTTTACAGGAAAAGAGAAAAACAACAACAACAACAACACCTTCCCAACAACAACACCTTCCCGAAGATCCCTGCCCACATTCAGAGTAGCAGATTTACTTACTTCACAGTGGAGATCAAAGCCACACTCTAAGGCCCCTTATTTCCACAGGCTGGCAAGCAAACAAGGCATACAGGCTTTGCAAGAGTGTATCCTAATTATCTTACTGAAGAAAAGTCAACAGCAGAGACAACACAGAAAAAGGAATCAAAGAGGCCAAATCTGTAGACTCAAAACAGTAAGAAAAAATAAATCAACTTTGCTAAAATTTAAGAATGCCAGCGGGGGAGGTAAATGTACTGGGAAGTATGTGTGGACTATGACGATAATAAATCTCCTTTCAGTACAACTGATATTTATCAGACCTTGAATAAAACACTGAATGTGAGTGCTATAGTGCAAAGCAACTATATAGGAATTAGGGCAGTGGAAGTATGAGGTAAGCTGCATGTGTAATTTGAAAGTTTCCAGCAGCCAGATTAAAAAGGTAAAAAACAGGTGAATGGATTTTAATAGCATATTTTATTTAACCTAATATATCCAAAATATTATCGTTTCAATATATAATCAATATTTTAAAAGGAGACATTTTATATCCTTTTTTTGGTACTTGGTCTTCAAAATCCAGAGCAACCACATTAAAAATGATCAATAGTTACATATGGCTACTGGCTACCATATTGAACAGAACATTTAAATACCTACATAGTTAATTGTCTGGAATGCAGAAGTGTCAATATACTGAGGTAAGCCAGCAAAAGGAAAAAAAAAAAGATGATGAAAAAAAGAAATATGTTTACTAAAGATGTGGCACAAATATTCTCCACTGCCTAAGAAGGGAAGGCGAGGTAGATTTAGCATAACTGAAATAAGAATGATTTGGATTTAGATAGCTTCATAGCTGATGAGACGGGACCAAAACATTTCTACTACTGTGGGCATTTTTACAGAATCCTCTTCTTTGGAATACTGTATAAAATACACATAGTTTAAAAAAAATAACAGAATTAGCTCTGAAAAAAAGACAGGGAATATTCAATACTGCTATAAATTCCTTCAAGCTTTTAAAGATGCCTCTTAATGTATATAAAGTTACACTCCATAAAAGGCTGAGTAATTTATAAAAGACTGAGTAATTTATACAAACTCCCAAGAGGCACAATGAAAATATGCATTTTCCTTTTAAAAATCGCAAAGGAAAAATGACAGTATCTGGAGAAGGAAAAAGGAAAAAGACGATCTAAAACAAGAGCAGTCATTTGGAATGAAATCAGATTTCATAGTATTTAGTAGTGGCATCCTCCAACAAGTAAGATGTTAGGTGGGAGAGGATACTAGAGGCTGGGGAGGGAGGGATAGAAAGAGATTTCTTAAAGGATACAAAATTACCACTAGATAGGCGGAATAAATTCTAGTGTTCTATAGCACTGTAGGATGACACTAACAATATTCCATAGTTTCACAGTTTCAAATAGCTAGAAGGAAGACACTGAACATTCCCAACAAAATAAATGACAAATGTTTGTGCTAATGAATATGCTAATTATTCTGATATGATCAATATACATTATATGTATAGAAATATCACTATGTAGCCCATGAATATGTACAACCACTACTGGTCAAAGAAAAAATAAAAGATGTTAGATGGGGCAAGAGAACTGGATCTTAGAGTACTTCCAATTGATTCTAAGCATCTATGCACACACTACACTATTTTTTTCTATTGGTCCTCATATAAACAGTACAGAAACATTTATCTAATCGGAAAAAAGTGATTGAATATTTTATATCCGGATTAAACTTATATTTGAATTTTTCCTAAATTGGCCTGACAATTGATGAGCAATAAAATGGGCTTTAGTTTCATTTAAATTATGTTCTTCTCCTTTAAATTCCTTTGCCATGGAGCTGTCAAAGGTGGTTTTTAATAATGGCTCACATATCCAGCTGTAGTTCAAAGTTGATGTTGTCTGGACCTGGTGTCAGTAAAATACTTAAGTTACTAAGTCATGAGAGATTTTAGTTATAGGGCTTCTAAATTTTCACACCCAGAATCTGTTATTAATATGCCATGACCTTAGGCACACTACAACCTTAGACTTAACCTGTCCATCTTCTTAAAAAAAATGAATGTATTCTTCTCTATCTAAATTGTAGGCTGCCTACAGAATGGAAAAAAAAATTGGAATAAAAAGTCTTACAATGAATAGCTTTAAGGTTTAAATTCAGTTTGTCAAAAATTGTTAGGCTCCTTGTTGTTCTCAACCGTTTTCTTGCCCAGTCTAGCTAAGTGTAACAGGGGTTCCTAAGTCATGCTCCATTGATCTCCAAAGGGAAGGAGAACATTTCTTGCCTAGAGAAATTCACTGGGCTGAGAACCTTGGAGTGCCAGGAGTCTTCAACCTGTCCTTAAAGCCTGGGAAACAAACTGATATCCGGAAAGACCTGGGGTTACTCAGAACGCTAGTTCCTGGGGTAGGTGTTGAGGCTGAAGCTTTTTATGAAAGAGATTTCTGACGAAGATTCCTCTGCCCACAGGGGATTGCCCATAGCAATTACTTCCACAAAAAATGCCTTGTGGGAAAGGGGGCATGAGTCATACTGTTTTAGTTATTCGCCTGTTCTCTAGACCCTCCAAACTGGAAGATGCAGGAATATCCCAGTGTGAATCACTGTGCTGTCCTGGTGCTGACCACTGCAACATCCACCAGTGACTTGGCAGAAGTGAAACCAGTCAACCCTAAGGATTATCAAACATGGGCCAGGGCAGCTGTCTCCTATTGGCTGGTGACAAAGCTTCCACTGGTTCCTGGTATCTTACTCAGAGAAATTCCTGATACCAGGTCCCCCAGCTACACAATCCTGAGGATAGACAGGAAGATGGCTGCGGCCCTCATCCAGAACCACCCAGGAACCACCACAAGCAATTTACTGTGGGCCAGCTTTCCAATTTTCCACGATTATTCCAAAGTCAGGAAACTGGATTAAAATGATGACTTCCATTTATACAAACATGTCTATGTGAATTTTACAACACTTTTTTTAAGTGACAGAACACGTGGGATATCTGCACTCTACTTCATCTCATACTATCTGTTCTGAATTTTTCAAACAGCTATCAAGAAAACAGGCAAATTCAGGAAATCTCATGAAGTTTTTACACTGCATTTTTATTAGGTCACCCGAAGTTTGCCACGTTATTCTTTCTTGGAAAAGCATTCATTCGAACATTTTTTTTATGTTAAATAGTGATAATAATCGTTTGTTTATTTAATGAAGTGGGACTCAACCAGGGGTGATTTTGGCTTCTGGTAAAATCTGGCAATCTTTGGAGATACTTTGGTTGTCACACCTGTGGATTCTAATGGGTAGAGGTCAGGAATGCTGCTAAACAACCTATAATTCACAGAACAGCCCTATACATCAAAGAATTATCTGGTTCAAAATGCCAATAGTGCTGAGGTTGAAAAACCCTGGCTTAATGTCTTCGGTAGGTGTATTTTTTTTTGAAATTTTACTTTTTAATCCATATGGGCTGGCACATAAAAAAGACAACTTGTTAGGGAGAGACCACTAGGTAAGATAGTTTAATAATCAAACAATTTCTGGGCTTTGAAACCCAAGCATCTATAATAATGAAAATAATAATGTGATATTTTTGAATCATGTTTTAAATTTTACTGTTTTAGCACATTTTCTCATCAGACTCTAGGTATTATTTTGAATGTCCTTTTATAAACTATGTTGAGTCAAGCCACATGAATTTTAGCTTAGAACAAAGCAACGATTCTTGAGGAAATCACTATTTCAATAGGAAGTCAGTTATCACTGTAAGATTTTCAGTGGAGAGTGAATGACCATGGATGTGCCTATTTTAGAAACAACTCCCAAAAGGGCAGACTAAGCCACATGATACCAAAGGTCACTGACATGCAAGGTTTTTATATAAAACCAGTTAATGATTGTCATTTCCCTGTTTGTCTTTGATCTTGAGCACAGAATCAGTGTAACACAATGAACGCTCAAGGTCTGAGTGCCTCAAAGTGTGAACTCCTGACTTAGAGAACTGACCCAGGCTTACTAAAGATACTGGTACTACCTGAAAGAATTAACACTGGCATACTCTAAAGGAATAGCTGCTTGTTGTATGTAATAAGTACCTGTCTCAGAAATGAAGGGAGAAGAATCAGTATTTCATCTTTTAAAAAACTAGATTACTCAAATTTTGTAGGCGGGGTAGGGTTCATTAAGCAGCCTCATCTCCTACAAATGTGCCCACAATCTGATTTTTGTACTCTTCCTCCCTCACAAATTACAATGTATTTGAGATAAATCTTCTTATTTTTGAAGTTTGAGAAGTGGCTTGCTTATCTTACTCATTTTTATGCTACTATTTAATTCTCTTTAAATTAAAATTGCTGCCACAAAAAGGGGATGCAATGGCACACAAAAAGGAATCCACTCACATACTTGTAAAACAACAAATTGTTCTAAATAAGATTAACTGAGACTGGATGTACCAATCTCAAATTAAATAAACTAAATCCATATGGCCAGACATGTGATTGCAGGGGAATATGGCTAAAGGAAAAATATATGACTTGGATAAATGTTCACAACCAGCAGGACACAGATATCCCTTCCAGGCTGGCCACCTGGCCCACGCTGTGGCATATACACTAGGGTTAGGGCTGCTTACACCAAGCACACACCAACAGCTTCACTTGTGAGCTGGTTCAGACATTTTAAGCACTCCTACAATACAGTAGAAAGAGGCTCCATGCTGGAACACAGGGACCAGAGCCTAGGATCACTAGGTCACAAAATAGATTCACGAAGAGTTTAAACTGTCAAGAAAAGTTCATAGCCTCAAAGGAAGATGAATTATACAGATGTATGCACAAATACCACTTTGCAGAAAGGCATCTTTTGAAAAATGCTCATTTTTTGTTTTATTTTATGTTGGTTTTAAGACGAAAGTGGCCAGTAAAATGATAATCACAGTAATCACAGATCTAAGAGTAATTTCAGTAACCACGTAGTGCAAAGCCTGCAATTTACAGATGAGAAAATGGCACCCAGAGGTCGTACACACCAGGTAAGTTTATAATGAAGTTAGTAGCTGAGCCAAACCCCAATATCAAGTTGCCTGACTCCTAGACTATTACTCTTTCTAGTATGTTAGACCACCTGTCATCTAAATGACATGCACCACCCTGGGAAAAATATTAAGAGCTTTCATATATCAGAACTTAAGGGCTTCATCTGACTTAATTTATTAAAATAAAAGCAAAGAACAGTGATGTTCCATCTGCATCCTTATTTAAATATTATCTACCCTCCTATCAAGTTTAGGGCAACACATACACTTTCCTTTTCCTTTTTTTCTACTGAGCTTTGTTTTTTTTTAAAAAAAATATATCCAGTGATGTTCTATCCATACAATAAAACTGAATCCTTCAAAAGTTGTCTCTATGATAATTAATATTCACATACACCTGTATTAAAGAACAGAGAGCAGTTTGAGATGGAAAGAAGAGTAAGAAGTGAGGGGATAGAAATGCAATAGGAAAAAAGGAATTAGGAACAAATGCTGATTTTGCCACAAATGCACTGCTGCATATTTACAGCCAAAGTGCTCCATCTTCTATTATGTATGACTTTTAGTGACATCAATATTGATCCTCACTATTTTAATGTAATTAGATAATCAAAGAAAATAACCTATTTTCAAAGAACACTGTTAAAAAGAACAAATTCCACAGTTCTCATTAAAAAGAATGACACAAAGCAAGATAAAACTGGGTGAGCCAAGTGCTCTTTGTTGTTGTTGTTGTTGTTGTTGTTTTATAATGCATTTACAGTTTAATTAGTCTGTTTTTACATTTAGTTCAGTGTGTGTGTGTGTGTGTGTGTGTGTGTGTGTGTGTGCTGACTTTAGGTTGTGAGCAGTATGGGAATCATAGCAAAATTTACTGTTTTGGATTTTAAGAATAAAAACAAAACAGTGCACCTAAGGAAGGAAGACTTAGGCTGTATACCTTAGTAGTTATTGATATATTCCACTAATTTTGTATCAAAACCAGCCTTTTATTAAGATTGTTCATTCTAAAAAGTCCCAAAATTACACTCTAATTAAATGGGAAAATATGAATTCTGAATTGCTTATGAAAGGAAACAATGTATATAATTACTAGCTAAAAGTATACTTTGTTATGTTAAAAAATAACTTTCCAAATCCTGAAAAATCTCTAATTAAATAGACATAAATAAAGTTATTTTCCTTGTTCCCTGACATGTCCTATATACCACAGAAAAGGTTACTATATAATCCATTGGAAAGTTCAAAACCAAAAAAACAATCCAGGGAACATAAAGAACTTGAATCTTCAAAAAATGCTCCCCACAGCAGCAACCAAGTCCAAAGTGGTGCAAAGCAGACTCTTGAACAAAGAGGAAGAATCCTTTGGGAAACTTTTCCTGTGACTTGGACCAGTTACAGCCACTACTGTCAGGACTGCTTTTCATAGGCATGTACACATAACTGTAAATGCCTTAATGCTAGGGCCTGTGTCCCATTCAGGTATATCCCACGCACAGCCTGGCAAAGGACCACCATATGGGGAGCTTAATAAAGAGCCAAAATGAATGCGTGAATAGAATAATGTTCAAGAAGCAATCAGACACAGACCACCACAACCTGCTAGAAAACAAACAGATCTCCATCAGTAATTGTCATCTACACACAATCAGATCCTTAAAGATTAAAATTCTAGAATTTGAGATCATCAGGTTTTGCAAATTTAGAAGATGTTTTATGCATAATTTATAAAGCATTCAATAATGCCTTAATATTGAGCAATACTGAGTAGACATTCTACAACTGATCGATAATAATGCAAATATAGAAAATATACGTCTGCTATTTATATACACCGCCTCTATTGTGCCCTAGGACTGAAACTGTAACCCAATATTCATTCTCGTCTTCTTCCATAGTAACAGATGTTTTAGCTGGGCATACTGCCACTCACAATAAAAAGTGCATTTCTCTGTCTCCCATGAGGTTGCTGTGCCTTTTAAGAAACCTCTGACCAATGGGATACATGGGTAAGTGATATGTGTACCTTCCAGGTCATGCCTTTAAAAAGAAGAGGGCATTCTCTGCCTGCCTGCTGCTTGGACAGTGAACTTGACTGCTGGCCATCTCAGACTGCAAATGAGGGCAATACTATAGGAGGACCAAATGACAATGAAGGAGCCTGGATCCCTGGATGACTTCATGGAACAAAGTCATCGTATCTTTCCTGGAATGCCAGCTTCCAAATGGTTGCATGTGAGAGAAATAAACATCTTCCTTAAGTTACTGTTTTTTCTATTTCCTGTTTCACACAGCCAAAACTGCATTTTGCCTAACTCATAATAAACCAAGTGAACAAAAACCACTATGTTTAAATTATCCCTAAGCACTCTGACTAAATTCTGTCATACACACATATACACATCATGATTGAAACTATACACACAGGCACACTCGTATGGGTCATAATGTGTGTCATATATATATTTTGTATGTATGCATATAGGCCCCATTTTCAGATGGCATATCATTTCATCATGCTGATAGGTCCAAGATACTTCCTGAACTTCCTCTCCTCAAGTCATTCAAGCAGATGTTTTAAAATATGACCAATTGGGAACTTGACTAAAGAAATCACAGGATGCTCAATAATAGAAGATAGGATATATATTTTGATATATAAAATATATACATCACTTAGTTTTCTCCAAAAACTTTGCTATTACATAGTCATAGATATAAAACAAACATATGTCTATTCATGACCAGAATTGATATTTCATGTAATGGTACATGGCCGAACAGGCTGTATGTATTTAGAAGATATGTCATACCTATAATAAAGAAGACAGATGAACAGTACTATAAAACACACAGATATAAAAGGGAGGCATGATTTATGCCCAAGTCAGAGAGAAAACCTATGCAACTTCATCGACCTCATCTATCCTATTCTACATTGTAAACCTACGAATGAAAGAACAGTATTGAAGAAATACTCAGTCACAACACACATGGGTCACCCCTAGACACAGATATCACTCATACTATTAAGTTGTTTGTTGTTGTTTTTATTTCCTTTGAAAATGATCTTAAACTCTTAGGTAAGGGTTTCAGCCCTACTCAAGAGAAAGCCCCTTTGGCCATAGGTGTAAGATTTTACTTAGGGAATCTGACTCTACTCACAGGCACTGTAATAGCTTATATTTGATAGGCTCCTTCCAACTCAAGGACAAATACAGGAATCCACGGAAACCACAGTGAAACACTAACATTATTCTGTGCAGTTTCACGTTAAGTATCCAGTGCTTAGAATATGTTTTACCCCATAACCAGCTTTCAATCAACTAAAAGTGACCACAAGAAATCCTTAGCCTTCTGGGTACCCAGGGGTTTAGGGGCAGTAGAAAACACCTAAATAAACTAAATTGTCCAAGAGATCATTACAAATGACATGAGAAAACATGTGATTGTTTTCTTAAAGGAACACGTATTTTCATCATAACCACTCTACTTAAACTACTCTCAAAGGGCCTCAAAACTGCCCATTCACTGAATGCAACCTTTTCATTATGTCTCATTTTTCTTGGCCTC
Organism: Nomascus leucogenys; assembly: GCF_006542625.1. NCBI lineage: Eukaryota > Metazoa > Chordata > Mammalia > Primates > Hylobatidae > Nomascus > Nomascus leucogenys. The sequence goes on along the minus strand of NC_044384.1, from coordinate 51,675,190 downwards.
CCTGCAGTATTCTAACCCCTTGGTCATTCCTTAATTCTTGGAATTTTCTTTGTGTTTAGCTTATGTGGTACTGACTTCTCCCCTAACCCCTACATTTGGGTCCCACAATTCAGGCCTCAGCTTTCTTTACTCTTCTCTATATTCTGCACCAACTCTTATGCATTAGATTCCCTAACTTCTTCCACAAAGCTAGGCCCAATCTCCAGCTCTGTATGTCCTCTCTGTAGCTACCTTTCCAGCAATTCAAATTCTTTATCACTTTCATCAATTCAACACTCATCTACTAAGTATTGACTGTGTGCTGGGGATTAGGGTTACCAAAAAAAGCAGACACTGTAGTCCCATAAACTAAAACCACACTCACATTGGTGCGATAGATGATTAAAGTCTGAACCAGTAGCATAGAAGCACCTGTCTCAGTGGCTGTGCACAAAGCTATGAAACTTTGCCTGGGTTTTGTAAAACTCCCAAGCAGCGAAGTGAGCAGGGCAGAATGGGAGGGTAGAGGTGAGATGAGTCAGTGATACATACAAAGCTGCACAGCCGAGAGAGTTTGGGAACTGCAATGATTTCCTTTGGTAGAGAAAGAACTAAAGGTGATAGAAAATGAGGGTAGTCTTCCCTTCTCCCTCTTGACACATGGTGTTGGTGCCTCCGGATTTCATTTGGTGGTACTCGCATTCTTCTAATTACTTATATTCAAAACCTTGAAAGTTTTAGGCTCCTTTCTCTTCCTAGTACCCTATGCCCAAAAAATGCCAAGCAAAACATCTCAATTGGCTTCATCTAATTTATACCTAGTTTTAAGGCTTAGCTCAGATGCCTGCTTCCAGGAAACCTTTTTCAACCTCCACCACGGCAAAAAGTAATCACTCTTTCAAGGATCCACTAATATTGTCTGTATTTGTATCAAACAACCCCCCTTTTTAATGAAAAGCTTATGGAAAGCAAGACTATTTCTATTCAGTGTTGTACTATGGGATTTGTACACAGCAGGTGCTGCCTTTTTTCTCCTAGGAGTTTTCTTTTTGTTTTCCCTACTCATTATTACATACTGGCTTTTGTAATCTTCAGTATTTCAAAAATCTCATTTTATGCTATTACTAAAGTCAACATAAATTAAGTTAGCTAAGTTGGGTTTTTCATTTTATTAATTATTGGACTCCATGGTAAAGAGTGGGGTGGTGCTACGTAATCTGAAAAATTCCTTCCAAGTCTAGAATTCTATTAGTCTTTGATCATACAAAATATGGTTAACGGAAGAACAAGTTAGTACGAAGATTTCTAACTATAAAACACTAAGAAATAAACTCTTTAAATCACGACCTTATAAGGTGATTCCATCAAACTTTCTTAAACACAATTCTTTTAGCAGACTAGAGGTGCTTCACTCTTAATGCCTAGGAATATAAACACTTATTGCCTACGACTATAAACATTTTCTTAAAACACTTAGTAAGTAAAAGAAATTCTCCAGTGGGCCTCATATGAATTATTTAACAGTCTTGTGTTAAAAATGAGTAATTTCTAATTAATAGGACAACCTTTATCAAGATAGATGTTTCTAGTAAAAAACAATCTCAAGACAATTTTAGATCATGATGAAAGTTTCTGAAAGATGTGTTAAGATATGGTAGCCAACAAGGTGACAAATTGTGTTTTAACACTTTTTATATAAGAGATCAATTTTCAGGCCTCAGTTCTGCCTATCTTGATACAAGTGTTAGAAAGCTGATATCCCAAATACTCTAAAATACTACTCCAAATATATAAATATTTTTAAAGATAAAAACTGCTTAAAAGTCTCACTAAAAGCAAATCCTGAACTAAGCATAACAATTCAGAAAGAAAGTACAATATATTCCAAAGTGTTTTATTCACGTTGCATACAAATGTATCTGTAGTAAAATAAGAGTTGACAGATCACCTCTCAGACGCTATGATTATCCATATACTTTTGATAAGCATGCTGCTAACCTGCAGGCATATTTTCATAAAATGAAGAATTTTATTCAAAACCATTTAGCAGCAATTATCTTATGTGATTAAGTCACAGATATTAACTGAAGCAGTATTTTGCTAATACTCAATTTTTCTTTCTTGAATCAAATGATTTCTGTTCACTCATTCTTCATTACTAGAGAGAGGACAGGTTTTTGGATGAACCCAGGAGCAAGCTCTTTTCAGGCTTGTTTGGAGGGGGTTCAAATGCATTGCTCCATCCTGGCTAATAAGAAAAAACCTCAAACATAATTTTGATTGTACTTTAGAAAGAAAAACAGACACCTTCCTACCCTGGCAGTGATGCTTGGAAGGGAACTGAAGCATAGGCTTCATTACACTGTATCGATCTCACTAAATAAAGGGTTCTGAATTTATTGATCAGCTCAGACTAAACCCCTAACTGTTTGCAAGACTATGCATGATGTGAAGCCCTGGTTCACTGAAGAAGGAAGAACAGAAAGTACTTTTGTTCTCAGGCAGCCACAGAGCAGCAATTTACACTAAGTAGTAGATTAACATGATTAAAATAATAGACAGCATTCAGTTACAGAATGGTGGGCGGTGGAGGAGATAAAACTTATGTTAAATTCAAAGATTTCTCAATTTTAAGAATGATGTAACAAGTGAAAGGTAAAACTACCTTTAAAAGAGGAATATTTTATTTGCACGTTTCTAAGCAGAAAAGCAATTCTGTCTCTAATACAGTTGTTTCCTTCAAACCCCGAAAATATGCCTGTAATGATTTTTTTTAAGTCTTCACAGCAGTTTCTTCCCCATCCTCATCACTTTCACCGACTGCTAAATGATGCATACAGGGAGGGGTAAATCCAAGATTAATTTTAAGGTTCATTTTGTACATCTGCTCATTTTCATTTTCATTTGGAAGGACATTATTTTCTTTAGTCAAACTCAATTCTCATTCAAAATAAGCTTGAATGTGCTGCAAATTGATCTTATTATAATAAAATATTGCTGCCAAAATTTACAGCAGGCTTTTATCTCAGAAAAAGGAAAACCACACCCCTTTATCCTGGTTTTCAGAACACAGCCCAAGCGTGTGTTTCCCAATTTCTGTTAGCACCCATCTTTATACATTCAAAGCGTTCTCAATTTTAAAACAAACACAAAGAAAGCCTAGTTGTTTTTTCTAAATATTGGCCACTGGAACATCTCCCAAAAGGCTTTCCACCTAGTCTTTCACATTCAAGGACTTAAGTACTCTGATCTACTACTTAGATATCTTGGTATTTAAAAGAGAAGAAGACAATGATTTTGTATTAAACCACTGCATTAATTTTTCTATTTCTTAACTCTTTTCAACTTAAAACAAATAAAGTAATTGGTTCCAGTCAAGAGGGAGAAAACTCTCGCCCAGGAACTGAATTCAAGCTTGAACGCAATCCAAATACGGGTTTGACCACTAAATAGCTGTACAGTGTGGTATCTTCAGCAAGTTGCTATGCCTCTCAGTTTCAAGATATGGAGTACATGCTGCCTGTTCACTGGGTCGGTTCTCACATTTTATGATAATTATTTGAAAACAGCATTAGACACAAATATGAGTTATTTTTTAAACTGCGTGGGATTTAAATGCTAACATCTTTATGTCCACTTTATCAGAGAAGACTATAGCTGTCACAAAGACCTTACGTACTTTTTAGTTGAGGAGGGAAAGGGGAGAGACTTCTACTTTACAATTTACGTGCCAGTATGTGAGACATTAGAAAACTTTTAAGTTCCTTCCTCTAAAGGTCAAGAAGACAGAAACTCATGACAGATGGTCCTCGACTTCTCGTGGGATTACATTCCAATGAAACTGTAAAGTCAAGAACTGTAAATTGAACCACTGTAAGCCGGCACTGCCTGTACATTATTACACAGTCATTAATTCACTTACCCAACATTTACAAAGTACCTAGGATGAATAATACATTAAGCAATGTTGCTGCTTAATACAGCAACAACTAATGTAAAAACTAATATCTGCTGGCAGTGATTCCAAAGGCAGATAGGAGATGGAATGGAGTAAAAAAAAAAATTTTTTTTTCAAAATTCACTTTATTTTAAAAAAGGAGGCCAGGATGAAGTGGAAATGTATTGCGGAGGGAAAAAATGGCGAACCTAATCCAAAAAATGTGTTCTATAAGAATGGACTTATCCACCCTAACATATTCATGTTTTACACATAAACATCAAGTGTAAATTCACTTGATTTAAGAAAATGCTTCATTTGGAAAAAATTGGGTTAAAAACCCCTAAATCATCATAATGAACATTTACTTAGCATTTACTGTGTGCTGAGCTTGTTGTAAGCACTTTATAATATTAACTCATGTATGCACCCTAACAGGCATGTGAGACAGTCAGCATTAGTATCCTCAGTTTTCAATACAGAAACTGAAGAGGTTAATCTCAGGTTTCATTTACAAACCAGAGATCAGTACTCCTGATTACAAAATGCATAAATTTACATTTAAGAAATATTTTAGGGTGTAGAAAATACACAGGTGGTTTCATCATTTTCCTTAACTTGGAACTGAAAATAGTATAAAAATCTGGAAATATGAAAGCTTACCTTAAGTATAGTATTTTTACAGGAAAAGAGTCTATGGTCAATTGCATTATCTAACACTTTGAACTGCTGGACAAGGGTTCACATTTAAAGAAAACCATGATATTTAATAAAAATGAGATTGTTAAAAGTTTATAAATTATTTATTCTATAGGAAATATCCAGATGTATATGCTTTAAAACTGAACAAATGTTCTTATTTTGAAGATTGCTATCATTACGAGAAAAATGAACTATAGATATGCATGACTGTTTGCTATATATTACCAAATAGATATATGGAATAACACTTACATAGACTAATGTGGCAGGGTGGGGGACAGTTAATATTGCTACATCATAAAACTTCCAAAAATCAAAGTGAACTATTTATTTAAAACATAGCACATAACATATCCTAGCTTAAGAAAGATGGCATATGGCCTTTGAAAAAATATATCATCTTCTATTTACTCACTGGGTGCTTGTGCAAACTCCCTAGATTTTCTCAATCTGTTTACTGAATCCCTTTAAAATATACATAAAATCCACTCCAACTGGCTGTGATGATAATTAAGCTAAGTAATACATCTAAAACCCTGAGACATTATCTGGAATTCATGCAAATTTGATATACTTACATAAGTATAATAAAATAAGGTCAGGGGGCTTCTAATCTCTTATCTACAAATAATTAACTTTGAAAAAAATAATTGGGGTAAATTGCTCCAATTTTCTATTAAATAAAGAGAATGAGTGCCTGCTATCCATTATTTGTTTCAAACATTCATTGAGGGTGCTGTGCTTGACACAGAAGATAGAGATGTGACTGAAACATAGGCCATCCTGGCAGAACTAGCAGTCTGATGGGGAAAAGTGACTTTCTAAAATTGAAAGGTAGACAGAGGGGACAAGTAGTCTCAAGAGAAACAGATCAGAACATGAAAAGATATGACAATGTGATCACATGGTGTAGCCGGGATGCATCAATAAGGAAGGGTTCCATGTGACCCTAGAATGCCCAGAGGGATGATGAGGCAGAGATGCTGGAGGGGTGCTCCAGAGCCAGACCCAAAGGTCCCACTTGGCCAGGCAGCCGGACTTCCTCCTCAAGGCACTGTGGACCCACGCATGAGTTCTTAAGCAGGAGAAAGACATGCTATCTGTTGTGTATAAAGAAACCAAATGGAAGACAGCTTGGAGAAAAACTATTAATTTTAAAAAATGATGAGTATTGTGTTATTTATGAAATCACTTTCTTTTGTAGAAAAAAAAACTAATTGTCAAATCATCCTATCCACCAACCTGATTTAGGGGAAATAATACTACAATCTACCTGGCTTTTCTCCTAGTTCCCACAGGAGCAGTTACGGATTTAGTGGATGGATTCAACTTCTGAGTGGCTTGGGAATTTATAAGCTCCCCCCTAATAATAGCAAATTCAAGTTCTGTTAGCCACAGTGACAGGTTGTTCCAGCCCTATCTGAAATTGGGACGCAGCCATCAGCACAAGGCCCTGTGGCAAAGGGAAAATACTTTCTTTATCGTGGCGCAATGGTCAAGCCAATTTTCCTATGCAAAAATACATTTAAGATTTTATTTAATGTTGCTAAAATAATGCTCATTTCACTTTTTAACAAGAAAATCTATTAACTGAGCACCAAGGCTGATTACAATATAGCAATTTAAGCCATGACCAAAAACAAACTGCAAATACTTATGAATACAACTACACCAGAAAAAAAGAGTTTATTACAGCTGGAGGTAGGGGTGCCTACAAGTCCTTCAAGGCTATTTCAAGATGAATTCAAATAGAAAACTCTTTCATAAAGGGACACAAATGTATGACATTTCTTCTTGCATTTTATATACACACATAAACTCGGCTAATTGTACAGTTAACATATTGTGAAGCTTTATGTGCACAGGCATCAAAGTACATGGGTAATACTGGCCAAGAATGGCAGTGGTCAAATATTTTGCAAAGCTAACCTATCAAATATTAACCAGAAATCCTAAAAGAATGCTCAGTGGCAAACAGTTTAGATAACAATAAAAAGATAAAGGGATGATCAATGACAGGTTGGCTGTCATCCTGGGACACCTCCCACATTCCCAGGACGTGGTTAAAATATGGTTAGTATACCACTAACATATATATAACAAAATGGAGTCTATGGCAACTCATGATCACACTTTTTAAAAGTGTATCATAAAATTCCTTCTGAGTTTTTCAAATGTGTAGTAAAAGTGAAATAGGTCACATCAGAATATATAATTATGTTCTGAAAAACTTTTTCAATTTGGCTAAGTCTCATAATCTCATCACTTTTGTAAAGTCATAGATTCTGCATCAATAACTCTAGGTATACAATGTAATATTGTCTGTGCACCTAAAATATCAGATGTATGTATATTTATTTCTAATGATGTGACTACTGTTCAAAAACTAGTGACTGCTGACAGGGCAGGGTGACTCACACCTTAATCCCAGCCCTTGGGAAGCCTCACCAGGCGGATCTCAGAAGTTCAAGACCAACCTGCACAACATGGCGAAACCCTGTCTCTACAAAAAAACAAATAACAAACAAACAATTAGCTGGGCATGCCTGTAGTCCTAGCTACTTGGGAGGCTGAGATAGGAGAGTCGATTGAGCTCAGAAGGTCAAGGCTGCAGACAGCCGTGATCACGCCATTGCATTCCAGCCTGGGAAACAGGGCACGACCCCTTCTCAAAAAAAAAAAAAAAAGTTTGACTGTTCAACTGTAATACCTAAAGTTTTGTTTCAACGTGCTTCAGTGGCATTCATGAATTAAGGAGGTAAGTGAATGCTGGGTTTAGCATTAACCCCATGCTTCATGAAGCTACCTTCCACAGGACACAAAAACACAAACAGGATGCACTCGGCTACACATGCAACAGGCATCCTATTTATTTTTTTCTGGTAGATAGGCCAGTGGTACAAACCAAAGGCCTATTTGAGTTGCTTTTTTGCTTACATTTGAAAGTCAATATGTAAACTACTTTCAGATGCAACCAACAATAGGCCACACCCATAAGATCTAAGTACATCAAACCTTCCTATGTAGTTTTCAGATATATCCCAGTCCACTCAAAAGAACTAGGCATTGTATGTTAAGTAATTTTTACCCCGATATATGCAAACAGGCCTTAGAATTGCTTTGTGTGATCTTCTGGTTAACAGCTACTCCATTGAAAATTATAATCTGTCTTTCAAAATATCATTGAGTCAAAAGGTGATACATTGCTAATGCTAAATTATTTTTCTCTGAAAAAATTTACTTTCATCAGTCTGGTATTTTTAAATCACAGCTGTAAAATTTTAAACTCACAAACAAAACATAACCACCTGCATATAAAAACCTATCTATAAGCCATCACACTTTAATTGTGGTAACTGTCAAAAAATATTTGAAAGGAGTTTGCCTTGATATATTAGGTAAACATGAACCAAAATATCGAAACTTTATTTTCCTTAATGAAAGTCCAGCCTACGATTTCCAAAACAGATGAATATCAGTTAGACTCTAGGCCTAGCTACAACTTGGAAAATACAAATAAATAACTTACAAAAATTGGGCCTGTGTGGCTCACACTGGTAATCCAAGAACTCTGGGAGGCCAAGGTGGGAGAGGATTGCTTGAGGCCAGGAGTTCGAGAACAGCCTGGGCAACACAGTGAGCCTCTGTCTCTACAAAAAATTAAAAAATTAGTTGGGTGTGGTGGTTGCATGTCTGTAGTCTCAGCTACTCGGGAGGCTGAGGGAGGAAGATCGCTTGAGTTCAGAAGGCTGCAGCTGCAGTGAGCTGGGATCATATATTTATCTCCAAAAATCAATCAATTAATTAATTAAATTTTAACTGACTCTACTGTCTATGTCCCAGTAAACATAATTTATAGATCTTTCTTATTATTCATTTTTAGGACATCTAGAACTACATAAGAAAAGTGTTATTAGGCCACCAAAGCAGAATTGTTGCAATAATGTGACATTAAGCACAGTGTCCCTGCTCTGCTACTTCCTTAGCAGAATAATGAACCTCTCTTGTCTTCCGTTTCCATTTGTAAAAAAGATACACCATGCCTATACCTCACAGATGACTGCAGAGCATAAAGAAACTAATTCACATAAAACATTTTCATATCTAGGCCACAGGTTTCAATAAATATTAGTCAGAAGCATCGTGATCATTTTGCAGTTGGCTCAGGACTAACTGAAGGACTGTGGGCATAAGCAAGTCCTGGCTGGTCATCAGAGGTCCACACTGCCGCAGGAAAGACAGAAACACTTCTGAGAGACTCAGGGGCTAAGTACTCCCTCCACCCAAAAAAGCAAGGAGGAGGAAATGCTTTTCAAAGTGCAGACAGCAATGCATTATTGCTATAATTTAGAAAGGAATGGGATGGAAAATGGAGTATATCACAGTCAAAAGTAAGTCTCACATCTTGTGAAATACACATGTAAGTGCAGTATCGTGATGTAAAATGTATTTCCGACATAACATTCTGACAACTACTGCTCTGAAAGACACAGGTATATATCCACTCCAAATCAGAGACACCTGTGAAACCATCGCACCAAGCCTAGCTGAGATGCAGAAGACAGAATTCACTGGCACAAGTCCTGAGAAAATGGAGCACATCCAGATGTGTGCATGGCTGCTGAGCAGGCCTCTTCCAGGGAGCCCTGCAGGAGAGGATTTGGGCTCTGTCCCCAGTGACTGAAGTTGAAAATTGTGTTACCTCCTTAGGGGCACAGAGGGCTGTAATGCTGCCAAGACTTTCTGAAGTGGAATTAGACTGTGAGAGCAATAACCCCTCTTTCAAAGTGGTCTAGAATAGTAAAAGGACTAAATTTCTATAGGAGGGTGAGACTTAAGTTTTGGCAATCCCAAGTTTTGATGAGGTACCCTTGAAAAAGCAAGAGTTAATTAAAAATTGAGAATCAGACACCACATGCATGGACACGCACACTAATCCATTAAATGGAATCTTTATTTTTATTAATAAAAACACTTCCTTACACCATTTCCTCAGCTAACCAGACATAACCAATAAACAGTTCCAAAAATCTGAGAGAGCAAATGCCATGTAGGACCAATAAATACCACATAATTTGTTGGTAAAATAACTTACACCAAAAAGGGCAAAAAAGATATTTTAAGTTCTTCAGTATTTGAAAGTTATAATTCCCTTAGAAGTTTCATCTGGTCTATTCACAAATCTAGAATTATATCATCTTGACTTTTTTCAAAAATACTAAAACATACAACTGCTAGAACTAAAAAAAAATTCTCATATAGTCAATATTCGGTCAGTTTTCAATAATCTAACACTCTGAGTAATTGTTATACCCCAGCTTTGTGAGAAAAAGAAGCCACAGGAGTAAAGAGGTAGCAAGGTCTCAGTGCAAGCTCACCATGGGTTTTTATTGACACCACCTTCCCTCACATCTGGGCAAAGTTACAGAACATTTGACAGAATCTTCACACAGAACATCAATCACTGCAGTGGTGATTTTACATTAAGATCTGACCTAGAAAAAGCCCTTGTTATTTTCCTGTACTCTCCATCTTATAATATGTTTTTATGAGAAAACCAAAATATTATGGAAGACATTTAGAAGAAAATTGGTCCATTTTGAGAGAGGGAGAAAATTAAGGATAAAAGAGAGAAGATACTGTTCAAAAAGCATTTGTGGGGTGTGTGTGTGTGTGTGTGTGTGTGTGGCCTGAAATAGTGTGATCCTAGAGCTCAGTTAAAATTTCATCTTACCTACTATTTTCCACTAATTTGCAAGCTAGCATCCCATTTCCATCATTCTAAATTACTTAACCATGTCATTAAAAATATTTCCATACTATTCTATGCAATAGATATTACTCTCCTTCACCTTATTTTCTTATTTCTCAATAAACATCCGAACTTGTGTTCACACTCATTTAATCTATCAATGAGTATCAAAAGGCCAGGACTCGTCAGGCATTGTGCTAGGCACTGGGAATACTGGGCAAATGTGACACGGTCCCTGCCTTACAAAGGTGACCTCCTCTCAGGCTCAGCGAAAAAGCACAGCAGTATGGACCTCTTGAACAAAAAGAAACACCTTTTATTTCTCTCTAAGGTGATACTTCCCCTTTCTGGCCTTCACCGTGTACACCAGTCTCTCATTCCCCCAAAGTTATGCAATCTGTGCTCACATCCTCACTGAGACCTTCAGTGAAACCCACTATCAGTTAGGATGCAACTCACTGCACGGAACAGAAACTCATCTCACGCTGCCTTACACAATCAATGGTGCTTATCAGCTAACATGACTGGAGGCCCAGGGATAGGAAAAGCTTCTGGATTATATTAATTCAGCAGCTCAATAATTTCATTAAGGGCCAGTTTATTTCCTTCTCTCCACTCTGCCTGGAAGTGGATGATTGACAAGGATTCTTGAGATTACTGGCTTCCCTGTCTCCAGTCAAGGAGGGAGAGAATCACTGAGGGAAAGGGAAGGAGGTGAGAAGGACAGAAGAGGGCAAAAGACAAAGGAAAAGGGTGGGAGGGAGCAACAATTCCCTAAATGTGATCTCACTGATCCAAAAGGGTTCCACTGCAGTCAGAGGAACAGGACTTTGATGCCTCATCCCTAGAACCAGAGGTGGACTTAGCCCTTCCTAAAGCCATGGATGGCACAGGAGCAGCAGGGAGCAGATACCCAAACATTAATTTAAAAAATGAATCTCAGGTGAGGCCACCATAGTGTCCTCTGTGCAACTGATTTCACACAAAATGTTATTCACAGACTGCTTATGGCCTTTACAGTCAGCTTCATCCTTACTGTCCTCTCCCAAATCCATAACTGCTTAATTTTCCTTCAGAGGTCTAGATGACTCGTACCCTATCAGCCAATTCTAATTCTCCCTCTGGCACTCAAGCATCCTCAAGACTTGGTCTCACCAAATAGTTCAGATTTGGGGGGAGTATTCTCCAATTGAAATCTTCCTCCCATGTCAAACCAATCTCACACATATTCTCCTTATCTATCTCTCTTCCTTATCCATCCAAACTGCCCTTCTTGAAATCAGCAATACCTGTCTGATCTGGTTCCTCACTTACTTTGACTTTTCAGGCAATTCCTATGGAGATAGCATAGTATGTCACAAAAAGAACAGGAGCGGAAATCCCACAGACCATTTGCTAATGATATGCTTTCAGTAAATCACTTTAAAATTGTTTCATCTGAATTTCCATACCTGTAACACAGGATTACCACTTTTGCAGGGCTAAAAACTAAAGAAAATTTATAATAAGAACTTGGCCGGCCGGGCATGATGGCTCATGCCTGTAATCCGAGCATTTTGGGAGGCCGAGGCGGGTGGATCACGAGGTCAGGAGATCGAGACCATCCTGCTAACACAATGAAACTCTGTCTCTACTGAAAACACAAAAAATTAGCCGGGTGTGGTGGTGGGCGCCTACGGGCCCAGCTACTCAGGAGGCTGAGGCAGGAGAATTGCTTGAACCTGGGAGGCGGAGGTTGCAGTGAGCCAAGACTGCGCCACTGCACTCCAGCCTGGGTGACAGAGCGAGACTCTGTCTCAAAAAAAAAAAAAAAAAAAAAAGAACTGGCATATATAAGTTGCTTAATAAATAAAATCTATTATCATTACAGAGCCCTGAAATCTCTTGTTTGCATGCAATTTTTGTTGCTTTCTAGTGCTTTCATATGCTACTCTTAACAACAAGTATTCTGGGGCAAACAAGAGGATTTATATCTTTATATCTGTATTTGTGTCTAATCAACTGCTGGCCACTATAAACTGCAAAACCATGATGCTGCTTCATGACAGCTACATTTGTCTTCTATCATCATCCATAGGACTATATTTTTGGGCCAGGTGCAGTGGTTCACGTCTGTAATCCCAACACTCTGGGAGGCCGAAGCAGGAGGATGGCTGGAGCCCAGCAGTTTGAGACCAGCCTGGGCAACATAGCAAGACCTCATCTCTAAAACAAAAATTTAAAAATTAGCGAGGCATGGTGAGTCATGCCTATAGTCCCAGCTACTCAGGCGGCTAAAGTAAAAGAATCCCTTCAGCGTGAGGCTGCCATGAACAATAATGGTGTTACTACAGTCCTGACTAAATTAAAAAAAAAAAAAAAAAAAAGACTCGGGAGGCTGAGGCAGAAGAATCGCTTGAACCCAGGAGGCGGAGGTTTCAGTGAGCCAAGACTGTGCCACTGCACTCCAGCAGCGACAGATCAAAAAAAAAAAAAAAAAAAAAAGAATTTATATGTCTTAAATAGAAAACATTTGTGGCTTAAAGTATGCTGGGTAGATGGTTGATGATACCAACTACCTGTCCCCTTCCCCCAGCCTTTCCCCCACAAAAAAGAACTAAAAATTGCGCAGAACCCATCAGGGTTAAAAAAAAAACATTGAGCAGCTAGACAAGGTGTCTCACACCTGTAATCCCAGCACTTTGGGAGGCCAAGGTGGGAAGATTGCTCAGCTCAGGAGTTCAAGACCAATCTGGGCAACATGGCATAAACCCTGTCTCTACAAAAAATTAAAAAATTAGCTGGGCATGGTGGTGCATGCCTGTAGTCCCAGCAAACTTGGGAGGCTGAGATGAGAGAACGGAATGAGCCCAAGACGTTCAGGTTGCAGTAAGCCATGATCGTACCACTGCACTGCAGCTTGGAACAGAGCAAAATGCTGTCTCAAAAAAAAAAGTTCAGCAGCACGACCAAAATTTGAGAAGAATGCTGTGTGCACTTACTGATACCTCAGAGAAACCAAGCAAAGTTGTGTGATCATTCTTGAAAAGAGGATGGGAAATTAATGTGTACCCTGACTAGCAACATGGACTTCAAAAACCCAGATAAGCCAGTGAGTACTAGCATGTAGGAGATGGGAAAGTGGAAGGTGCCCAAAAAGCTCGATCAGAAGCAGCCATTCTGAGAAGCACTGACATCATGGGCTGGAGGGAAAGGGCCCTCCACAGTGGATAGAAGTGAGAACACAATAATCCAGACCGCGTTCAGCTACGTATTCATCTCATGATTCTAAGTGAATTACTTCAGCTCCGTGGACTCAGCATTATGTGAAAATAGAAATGCCCCCTGTTCTACCTGACTCATAGGGTGTGGGGCAGCTAAATAAAATTTATGAAATTGCTCAAGAAGTAAAAAATGCTATGCAAATGTAATACATTTATAAATAACCAATCTAAATGGCAAAGGTAAAGTGTCTCTTACAAATATCAATCTATCATTGCTGAAATGTCCACATGTGACAAGACAGATGATCTGTCAATAGACAGCCAAATGAAGAATGGGTCTTTTCTTCATTTCCTATTTTTTAATTATTGCTTAGGAAATAATAAATTATAATTCTTGTTTGAGATGGATTAAACCCTTAGGACATTTAAATATAAAACTACTAAAACTTGGACAATGGGGTACCAATATGATTGAGAATTCACACTCTTTACTAACCTGTTAATCATTAGTGGAGTGAAAATACCATACCTTAGGTTTTATCAGTTTGGGTAGTTAGTGTGAGATTATCCCATAAGGGACAATTTTCCTACAATATAAATGCAAAGAAATGCTTTAATAAATTTGTCTTCTGCATCAATAGAATATAGATGACAAGTCAACAAAGATGCCATACCAGATCTAAGTGACTGAACTGAAGGAATAATTGCCTATATGCGTAAGATGAAAATCTGAAAGATTTAATCTCACAAAGAAATTAGGAGGACAAATATTCATCTGTGTTGAGATTTTTCTCTGGTCATTTCATTAAGGTGGTCCATTATTTTTTAAGCCTTGAAAATCATGCAGAAATTCTACAAAGAGACATTTAAATTTAAATGACTGCCACAAGTTATGCATATTTTTCCACTACCACAACTAGTAATTGTTAGCTGGGCACTGGCATTTTCCAAGGTAATACATAGTGACTTCCTCACACAAAACATAAAACAAGTATCTGCTGAATGAATGTACAGAATATAAAGACGTCCCAGAACCTGAGAATTTCCTTATCAACATTTTCTCAAATGCACAATAAATACATGCCAAATCTGAGAATACTTAAAGTTAACTTCTGAAACGAAAGACAAAGTAATAATGAACTGGCCCTGACTTATAGGGTTTCAAAATATAATCCAACAAGTTGCTAACTAAAGAACATCAGGAAGGCCAGCTGATGTCAGAAGAAAATCAAAGGCAGTATTATCAGGTGTTTCCTCTTTGCCAAAAATGTCCATGGTCAGATGATAACATCAGCAGTTTAATTAAGTGTCCAGGAAGGATGAGCTTGCAGGTCTAGGAATGAACTGAAAAGTAGTTTATGGGCCACATTCTTTGCTATAATCTTTTTTTTTTTTTTTTTACCATCAAGTAAAGTGAAGAATTTCGTCGCAATTTGTCATTAAACACGTTTATCAGAGTTTACTCATCTCCTTATTTAAGCATCTGGTGAAATAAATATTCAAATATTTAAAAACGAATAAAAATGTACTAATAATGTATACAGACATGTTCTGATCAATTGTTAACATGAATAAAAGTTTCTTCAGTATCTGTTTTAGATGATGGTAATGTCTACCCAAGGACAGAAAGTAGATTTCTATATAAAAGGCAAGAAAGAAGACTTAATTTATAACCTCCAAAGTATGACACCTCCAAAAATCCAACTAGACTAATATGGTTGACTATCTAAAAACAGAGTGAACATAACTGAAGATAATCTGTATTTCTGTTGTGGAAATATAGGCTAAGGCCAAATATCTAAGTATAGTAGAAAATAATCTACCAGAATCACTTGGAATTCACTTCAGAAAATACATTTCTTAGGACCCAGATCTCAAACTCTGGATTGGGGCCCAGGAATCTGCATTTTAACAAGCTTCCCCAGAATAACTCTGAAGCACTCTAAAATTTGAAAACCAATGCTATTGGGTTAGAAGAGTTAAAACATGAGGACTTTGAGTTATTTCCTACACTTTTTAATACAGAACACTAGAAAAAAAAGTTGAACTGGAAAAATAAAGGCATATAAACAGCACAGAATCAGGTAGCAGTCAATTTAAAAGTTGGTACAATTAAAATCTGATGAGTGCATATGTTGAAGGGTTACTTCCTCACACTAATGAAAACCTTCAATTGAGGTGAAATAATGCATTGTTAAAAAGAATGACTGGCTCTCAGGGAGACGCAGCGGAGATTGGCCCTGGTACAAAGACACACATCTTCAAAAGTGGCTGGAGCTCTTAGTTTTATTCTTCATACAACACAGAGTATGAATATTAGCATCAAAGATGATTCCATTTGGAAAGAAGTCTAAAGGATATATATTTTTTAATGACAGGAAAGTATCCATAAAAAGACCTTAATCCACATTGAACAGGGAAAAATAATAGATCAAGCTGTTGGTGACTTTCTCCTTATAAGTGAGCAAATCCCAACCAGAGTGATCTATAAAATATTTAACAATGAACAATTAAAAAAGCAAACTTTAGACTCTCGCAGAGACACAGTTCAAAACATAAAGGTATTAAAGGCAAAACAAAACAAACAAAAAAAAACAACTCTGCTCAAATGTCCGAACACCATAAGGGATCTTTGTTCTATGTTCTATAAGTTTAGGAGACAACTCTCTATTGATATAAGTCCTCAAGATGAAATGGACACTCTTTAACAACTATAGATGTTCTTTAATAAGATAAATACATTCTTAGAAATATATAATTTTTTTTGTTAAAAAGAATAAGATGCTTTTTTCAGGAGAGATCTAAAGCAGTCATAACCAGAATGATCTAAATCCCGTTACTTTCATATATCTGCAGTAGGCCTTTTCTCCATTGCCTGGCATTAAGAATTCTATTTTAAGAAAATCATAGGCCAAGAATTAAGATAGTCTTAACATGTGTCTTAAAGTTGCTGCAGGCTGAAATTCATGGACTAATTTTTGTTCACTTAATGATTTAAAGAATATGTGTGTGTGGATGTGTGTGTGTGTGAAGGTTTTACTCCATCAATTTGACAGCTTATGTCATCTAAAACTTGTTGATTTTATTGTATACCCCTTTCTTCAAATGAGGATTTAAAATAAGTACTGGCATTAATTCCTAGGGCCATTACGTGATTGGGTTGTCAGTGGGGTCTCCAGATAACGTTGAAGCTAGGACCTTAAAAAAATCAACCAAAAGGTCTAACATTTATGTTCGAAAATCAATTTTACAAGTGTAAGATGGTAAGCAGTTTGTCTGAAAAAAAACACCCAGGAGTTTTAGTTAACCACAGACTTAACAGGAGCCAACAGAATGATGTAGCCATAAATAATGCCAAATCCATTCTGGGCTGCACTAGAAGTCCCGTATCTACATCAAAGGCAAGAAGAATGCCTCAGTGCCATGTATCAAGACCCACAAAGTATTGAGCTCAGTTGTGGAGGGAACCTCAGTTTCCCCTATTTGAAAGGGAAGACTAAACAAGAATCCTCAAACATCACTGAAGAAATTGTTTGATGTTTAGCCTGCAGCAGAGGCGATTTAAGGAGCCAAGGTGATTATGTTCAGGTATTTGAAGAATCTTCAGAACGTAAGTTCCTACTACAGGGATTTTGCTTGTCTGTTGACCACTATTGCGCAGTTCCTTGAGAAAGGCCTGGCACATCATCACCGTTCAAAGTTACTTGTCGAATGAAGAAATAATAAAATGAATGCCCTCCGAGCAAAAAAGGATATACTTGCTCTGTGTGACGCCAAAGTCACCAGTGGGTAAAAATTTTAGAAATGTATGCTTCAGTTAAACTTTTTAAGGATCGCTTTTTAACGGTGAGAGCGCTCCAAAGATGGGGAAGACTTGGTAAGAGAGTGATCTCCTCCTCATCTGGGGGAAGGGAGTGACAGTAGTATTCTTGCAGAAACTGGAAAACCATCTGTCAAGGATGCTACAGCAATGAAAATGCTGTTTACATCATTGAACACCACAAGGCTTTCATTTTTATCCTCTCTGCCATTTCTGTAGAGAAAACCTTCTGCTGACATAAAATCAGCAAGACAGAATGAAGAGTTTTTAACCATTTTAGGAGTGACTCAACAAATGTGTTAGAGTGGTTCTAAAAATGCAGGTACATAAAAACACCTGCAGGATGTGTTAAAAAACGCAGATTTTTAAAACCTCCTTGATCTTATTTCTCTAGCCTAGTCAATGATAATTGTCTTAGCAACTGTCTCCCCTCTTCTGCACCAACACTTTTTCCCTCCCCACTGGATTCTCTGACCTCATTACACAAACCTATTAACCCCCATCTTCAAAAACAAATGGCCTCAGTTGACCTCACTTCTCTTACCAACTACCACCCAATTTTTTCTTTTTCTTTTAATGAAGAACTCAATCTGTATCCAGACTGAGTTTCCAGACTCCACCTGACTGCTGAACACACTCAAATCAAGCTTCTGATCTTTGTCCTGAAGAGTTTTTATCTAAAACACCAGTTGCCTCCATGTTGCTAAATCCAATGGTGACTTCTCAGTCCTCATCTGAGTGGACCCTTCCATAGCATTTGGCACAGAGGATCACTCCTTTCCTTTGAAACACTCCCTCACTTACCTTCTAAGACAACACAGCCTACTGATTCCTCTCCTACCTCACTGATCACTCTTACTCAGTCTCTATTTCTCCCCTTAACTCTAACTTCCTAACACTACAGTTCTCAAAGCCTTGATATTTAAACTGTTTCTCTTCTTTCTTAGGCTTCTCGTCCTCACATTCGGCTCCACAGTGATTTTATTACCCTGTGTCAAGGTTTTACTTACTGTTTGTACACTGAGTACTCCCAACTCAGTAGCCAAGCCCTTTCCACAGAACCCCAGACTCATATCCAAATGTCTTCTTGACATCTCTGATCTTCATCTCAACAGATTCAAACCAAGCTCCTGATCTTCCCTATCACAGTCAGTCACATCCTTCCCAGTGCTCAAACACCACATGTAGTCATCCCTGAATCCTCCCTCTCTCCCACATACACATTCAGTCCATCATATCCTGTCAACTCTATCTTCAAACATATTCAGAGAATGAAATTAGGCCTCTTCCTAACACTATATACAACAATTTTTAAAATAGATCAATTACCTAAATATGAGTGTTTTAAAACCATACAACTCTTAGAAAAAAATATAGGGGTAAATCTTCATGACCTTGGATTTTGCAATGGATTCTTAGATACAATATCAAAAGCAAGAGTAACCAGACAAAAAACAGGTAGGGTGAACTTCATCAAAATTAAAAACATTTGTGCCTCAAAGGAAATTACCAAGAAAGTGAAGAGACAAGTACTATGGTCTGAATGGTTGTATCCCCCTAAATTTCACATGTTGAAATCCTCATCAACAATGTGATAGTATTAGAAGGTGGAATTTGTGGGAGGTGATTAGGTCATGATGGCTCTGTGCTTATGAATGAGATTAGTGCCCTTACAGAAGAGGACCCAGAGACATTCCTTGCCTCTTCTACCATGTGAGGTTACAATGTGAACACGGCCATCTATAAGGAAGCAGGCCCTCACCAGACACTGAATCTACAAGCACTCTGATCTTGGATTCCTCAGCCTGTAGAACTGTGAGAAATAAGTTTCTATTGTTTATAAGCTACCCAATTTATGGATTTTGTTATAGTAGTCCAAAAAGACTAAAACAATCACCTGTGAAATGGGAGAAAATATTTGTAAATCATGTATCTGACAACGATCTAGTATCCAGAATATACAAAGAATTCTTACGACTCAAAAACACAAAGGTAAACAACTCAATTTAAAAAGCTGACAAATAATTTGAATAGACAGTTCTCCAAACAAGATATATATATGTGCCTATATATATATGTATATATATATATGTATGAAACATCGTTAGTCATTAATGCAAATCAAACCACAATGAGGTACCACTTCACATCTACTAGGATACAATCAAAATAAATGTAAAATAAGATAACAAGTGTTGATAAGTATGTGGAGAAACTGGAATCCTTGTACACTGCTAGTGGGAATGCAAAATGGTTCACATGCTGTGGAAAACAATTTGACAGTTGCTCAAAAAGTTAAAGAAAAAATTAATATGTAATACCTCACTTCTACTTCCAGGTATATACTCCAAAGAAGAGAAAACAGGAACTCGGAAAAGTATGCAGATACATACACAATGGAATACATTTAGCAGTGAAAAGGAACAGGTACTAATACAAGCTAGTATATGAACAAACTCCAAAATATTATGCTAAATGAAAGAAGTCAGACGCAAAACGTTTATGGGGCTACAGGGAAGGGAAATCAGAAGGTAAATGCTTAATGACTAGAGTGTTTTCTCTTTTTTACTTTGAAGTGATGGAAGCATTTTAGAACTAGATAGAGGAATGGTTGCTCAACACTGTGAATGTACTAAGTGCCACTATACTGTTCACATTAAAATGGTTATTTTTATGTTATATGAATTTCACTTCAATAAATTCTTATTTTTTAAAGTTCAGAATCTAATCCCTTCTTCTAATTCCACCGCTACCACCCTGATCCACACCACCTTCTCTCATCAGATTATTACTAGCCTCCTACCTGGTCTCCCCTTCCTCTCTTGTCATTTTGCTCTTTCCTCAACACAACAGCCAGAATGATCCTGTTTTGAAAGTCAGATCACGTTTTGCCTCTACTGAAAGCTTCCAATAGATCATTAGCTCCTCATAGTCAAAGCCCCACACAAAGTGGCCCACGACTTATCTGACCTCGTCTGACCTCAGACACACTTCTGCCTCAGGACTCTTGCATTTGCTGTTAGCTCTCTTTGTAATGCTTCTCCCCTTAGTATGTAAGGCCCTTGAACCATCACCAACATCCTTGAACCATCACCAACATCAGTTCTTACTCAATGGTATCCTATGCAGTGACATTTGCTCCAACCATCCTATTTAAATGCAAAGGCACACATTCTCCCTATTTCCCTTCTCTGCTTTATTTTTCTCCACAGCATTTATCACCATCTATCATTCAGTATATTTTACTTATTTATTGAGTTGCTTTTCTACTTCCTACTAGACGTTTACTAGAGAAAGCCTAAAAGGATAAAGAGTAAAGGCCTCTGTGATCTTAAAATGACAGGTTTTAAACCATTTGGGTGTCTGCTTGCTAATATGTCTGTATGCATGCATGATAGATGTGGAGCTGTGACTTGCTTTCTTTAACACATATCTCCTCGTTCCAAGTTTGTGAGGGAGGAGATCTCAGCTAGTCCAAATTACTGAAGGCTACGAAGAACTACAAAAGGACTTTATACAAAAGTGACCACCCAAACTGGCTTATCTTAGTTTGCTGCACTGCATTAAGAAAACTAGACCTAAAATACATCAAAAGGGATATAAAAAATCCCAAGTATTAAATAAGCCTAAATGATTACAATGAAAATAAGGATTGAAATAGAAGAAAAAAAAAACAAGAAGGATGGAAAGTTCTTGGTTCTTTTACTGATCTTATCATATATTCAATTATTTTTTAAAAACAAAGAAAAAATACCCCAATGTTTAAAAAAATGTCCTCCGCCCCTGAGAATGTACAGGATGACATTTCATTTTTTCCTCCTTAGAGTTTATCATCAATATCCAAGAGAACAATCGCTGTCTTGGTACCATTTTCCACAATCAATTGGAAATCATAAAGTGCAAGGGCCTGGCCGGCTTGATTAACAAGATGTTTATAAACCTACCTTACAAATATTTTAAAATATTTACACATTTGATAAAAAAGATGTTTCAAAATAAAAATATACATAAAAACAAAAGCCATGCATTCATTAACAGATAATTCAAGTCTCTTTCCCAATTTAGTAAGACATCATACAAAAGTACTGGTATTATTAAAAAATAGAAGAGTTGTACAATTGTATAGTCCTACTAAACTAATACAAAGTACTTCAGTTCTGTTATCTTAAGATACCATACTGCAGCTTCCTCTGACCATGTTAATGTAGCCAAGCCTCAATCAGTAAGCACACTAATCTAAATCAAATTCCATCTAGTTGAAAATAATCATCATGTGCTGCCCAGAGATGGTGAGCATGAATGGATTACTGAAAATATTCATGGTAATTGCAGGTTGCTATTTATGTTGACCAGATTCAGAGGAGTTTACTTAGAGAAATATCTAAGCATGCAGACCACCAATGCAAAACACACAGAATATCACTCTTGACATCCACACTAAAAACAGCCCAGGATCCTCTCTGCAATGTCACAGTGTGGTTGTTATTTTATACTGTTAGATACACTGCTAGTGACAAAATGAAAATGTATGATTGCAGTTATTTTATTTTCAAGAAATATGTTACCGCAAGAGGTTTTTTTTTTTCCTAGTCAGTGGAGTGTAAGTTATATTAAGGACTACATATCTTCAAAAGCCCCAGGTTGTTCTGCTTGTAAACAGGTGTGTACAAAATACTAACCGTGACAATAATTGAAAGATGCTTTTTAATTATAAGGAGTTGCTTAACATATTCCCCAATTCCCAAACATATCTAGTTAACACACAAGTCATGGTGGTAAATGGGGAATAAAGACCTGCTCTAAAATAAAGTGGCCACAAGACACCTGGATATTTAGGCTGGATCCCTTCTCTTTGTTATACCATAATAGTTTTTTATCATCACCATCATCAGAACTAAATTAGCAATCAGGAAACCTGGGTTCTAATTCCAGATCTGCTGCTAACAATCTAAAGAACTATATAATCACATATACACCACGAAATACTATGCAGCCATAAAAAAGAATGAGATCATGTCCTTTGCAGGGACATGGATGAAGCTGGAAGCCATTATTCTCAGCAAACTAACACAGGAACAGAAAACCAAACACTGAAAGTTCTCACTCATAAATGGGAGTTGAAAAATGAGAACACATGGACACAGGGAGGGGAACAACACACACCAGGAACTGTCGAGGGGTGGAGGGCAAGGGGAGGCAGAGTATTAGGACAAATACCTAATGCATACAGGACTTAAAACATCGATGACAGGTTGATAGATGCAGCAAACCACCATGGCACATGTATATCTACGTAACAAACCTGCACATTCTGCACGTGTCCCAGAACTTAAAGTAAAATTAAAAAAAAAACAGCTATATAATCATGGGAAAAGCCTATGATCTCTGAGCTCTAATTTGCTTATTTTTAAAATGAAGAGTTTGGCCATAAATGCTTTTAAAACAGAATAGAAAAACGCAAAGTAAAAATGACTGCCTAAACATACTAAAATTGATCCTAATTTATAAAGGCAAACATATATATGCCACGGGATATAAAAGGAATGATTTTCGCCAGAAGGGAAAGAGCAAAATGACAATACATTATGAAATTAAATGGTGATGAGGATGTTGAAAAGAACTAACATACAAGCCTTGTAATGAAGAACGCTACAAAATGCAAAGAAAAAAGATACTGCCAAACTCTACATTCCTTTTGACCTAGTAATTCTACTTTTGAACACAAATCCCCCCAAAAAAATCCCTAAAGAAAAATCAAAGTTCTCTAAAAAGAATCTCCATAGCAGCACTATATATGAGAGGAAAATTAGAAACAACCTGTATGTTCAAAAATAGAGGCACAGTTAAGCAGAATCTGGTTTTGCTAACAAAATGGGACAAAGGCCTATATAGCCATTTTTTAAAATACAGAACTATCTTCAAAGAGTGGATGTATTCATGTGATATTACATAAAATGTAAAGGTTGATCACAGAACACCCTTTTTATGATTTCACAAAAAACACACGGTTAAAAACTAGAAGATAAATGGAAGCTGTACAGTTAGTTCTTTGAGTTTGTTATTTTGGTAAAATTCATTATACTAACAAAAAATAAAAGGGAAATGGGGAGGAGAGAATGCTCTTTAAACCACAGTCCAGTTTGTACATTTCATACTTCTTCTATATAATTTTCTAACATGACAAACACCAACTTACGTCTCTACCTTACATTCAATGTTCTTCAAGCATTTTCGCAAAGATTATGTTAATTGTTGGAAAAATCATCAGCGTTCATGGTACCAATACACCAACATATTAAACTTGTATACAAAGTCTAGTGTGTCAGATGTATCCTATGAATGTATATTGTACATATTGGTGAGCCATTGTCATCCTGTCCCCAGATGCCATCACTGGGAACTTAAAGGAAGCATCCAGAGTTAGAAGTTACGATTCCAACAGGGTCTTGGACTCTAAAGTCGCCAATATATGGTAGAACATGCTATGAGGTGAATGCCTTGGAAAACTGTCACACACCTCTTATGTACAATTACTGCTTTCCTTAAACACTATAGGCAACAAAATCATGGCAAAAGTCATCACTCTGGTTGGCCTGGCAATATATCCCTTGCAGCTGTGGCAAATACATAGTACATGCATTTACTGCAGTACACAGAATTCGTAGATATAATTATGGTGTGGTATTTGGCTTCAGTGTATAGCTATGGCATTGGATTATCCTTCTAATAAAAACTCCAAAAAGATGTAAAAGGTAAAAACCCATAATTATCTAAGTAGCAATTCTCCAGAAGAAACATTAACTGGAGATAACACGCTTGTGTTGAACAGAAATGCTGATGTTCCACAAAAGCCTGTGTAAATTTTCTTCCTTCCAAAAAGTTGTTTTTTTCTACTAATCAATATTTTAAACAGTATGTTTCAAGCTTTAAGATGCTGGTATCCTTTAACATATTCTGAGAATGATAAAGAAAAAAGTAATGGTGTCATGTGAAAAACTGTTTAAAAAAAATGGCTAAAACCTAAAATTGGGAACAAGTGGATATACCAAAACTGTAAAAATCTACCAGAGACTATTATACATACTTTCCTCACTGATGGCTAGAGCACAAAGTAAAAAATATTTTCAATCTTTCACATTTACAACTTTAGCAAAAATCCTGTTTCCAGTAATCCTAAAAAGACACTGGCAAAAAGCTATGTCCAATTTCTCCTGTCACCAGCATTATCCAATAATGTGAAAACAAGCTATCATTTTCAAAACTATTCAACGCGCCAAAGTAATTAATCTTAAATCAATGGCTGCTAGTGACACACCATGTGTTTACTCATAAACAATAAATTATAAGCTTTTAGAAAATGAAATTACCCATTTAAAAATGAATCTCAAAAATATGCTGCAGAAATGCAACAAATTCCACTTTTTATTATCTGTCTGAATTATTCTACAGAATCATATCAATATATTTTACACACATTTACAGGTCATACAAGTTCTAGGGTGCCAAGTAATAATTTAAAGATTTAAAGAAAATGGCATACACACAGAAGAACTCCAAAAGTCATATTAAGTTAAAGAAAGGCTGTACACGGATTTAAATTAAACTTCCATTACCCACCAGATGAGATAGCAATTCAGTGTTGAGACAGACTAACTCAAACATTCACCCATTAAAATACCATGTAATGAGGCAGGGACAAGAGAATGCCTTAAAAAAATTAAAAATCAACTTCAGAAAGACAGCATAGGTGGGAGCAAATCCTAATTTAAATAGAAATTAAAATAAAATGTAACCTGCACCCAAGAACGTTAGTAGCTAAGAGGCCATTTACATTTCAAAGTCCTCTGTCTATGGTATTCTTAAGTACTATACCACTAAGGTTTGTCGGTGCTGTGGAGACACTTCAATTAAGGCTGTGTGGTAGAGCTCTGTGTAAATTAATTAGTTGAGGTTACACAGATTTTCTAAAAGCAGCTCTCTAAAACAGCCTCAGAGATATGCAAGATTTGTGGGGAATTAAAATTTAAATACAACTTACTAATCAATTCTTCTTGCTTTCACATTTCAATGACATTTTGCATAATAATAAATAAGTCCATGAAAATACTACTAACCAAAATTTTATTTGCTTTCAATTAGAGCTAAAGGAAAGGGCTTTCAATTTTCCTTTTGATACTTAGGTTTTATTTCAGATTTTATCTAGACTTATTGGCAAGAGTTTCCATATGATAACTATAATGAACTTGATCCATATTTAAATGGGAAATGAGACTATATTTGAAATTCACATATGCTACAACTAAATTAGCTTTCTAGTAATTGCTATAAACAATGTCATAACAAAAATATGAATTTCATACTCTTGCACTGAGACTTTACATGTTAAATTCATTCAATGTAATTCAGCTACATATTAAAGCTTCACATTTTATCTAACAAAATATTATAATTTCTTTTCTTTAATTCAAAATACTAAGTAATTTTTTGCTGTAAATTTTAAAGCCATTAGAACTAGATGTTTTGTAATTATTCTTCAAAATATTATTCTTTAAAGAAAATGTATACGCAAAAATGGTAATAATCAGTTACGTAACGGTTTCTCTGTAAATTAAAAATGGAAGAAATCTGAAGATTTCAAGAGATCAGGAGCCTTCTAATTACGTATATAAGAGATTCATGAGCTCTTCTGTAATCCTAAAATAAAGTCCCTACAGTCTCATCATAGTGATTGTGAAAAATTCATACTTGTTATACAGTAGAAATGATTTAGGCTTTTTTAATGGCTAATTTGTTTCATGAGCATGGACACTGCATGTATAAATATATCTTTTGAGATAGTACCATTGAGAAGAGGCTGTCCTTCATGCACATCCTTCGATAAGACTGCACTGTAAACATCTTCAGGAAATCCAGTCTTGCATAATGCGATTTCACCAGAAGCCTCTACAGACGCCTGCAACACAAGAAAAAAAAAAAAAAATGTGTGCAATGATTGCTACCTCCTTCAACTGAGAAACATTCCACTTGGCATAAAGCCTCATTTTTTCAACTATCTTGAACAAACAACCCTTTTGTTTCCAAGTGCTTACAATTAGAATGTAGAGGGCAAAGGGTTAATCATTTTG
The DNA here is from genome assembly GCF_006542625.1 of Nomascus leucogenys. NCBI lineage: Eukaryota > Metazoa > Chordata > Mammalia > Primates > Hylobatidae > Nomascus > Nomascus leucogenys. Next base: position 51,648,672 of record NC_044384.1, on the reverse strand, counting down.
ATAACTGGAGTAGAAGAAACAAATCCCATTTGTCTAGTCCAGTAAAAGTGAAATAATACACATTCTAGGTTCTTCTAAGGACTGAACATTTCCATTAAAATGCTCATTGTGACTGAAGAACTATCAAGTGGGCGTGGGGTTTGGGGGACAGCCAAATAGTCTTTGGGCTCCACAAATCACCATCACTAACTTAAGTTTTCATGAAAAATGTATGCATTCAAGTATCAGATTTTTATATTTTTAGCTAATTTTCTATAAAGCTGGTTTCAAGATGCCATGTTCATTTAAAAATAAAATTATAATATACTTACAACAGTGAGACAGATAATATTTTATACCAAGTAAAACCAAAACTATATATTTATTTCTATAATTTGAAGGACAATGATACCATGTTTTTACACTTAAAATTAGAAAGTAACCAAGTATCTGTCGTTTTCTATATCATCATATGCACAGTTAATTTACTCAGTGTGCTTAAAACTCAGTCATACCTACTACTGTCTAGCTAACCCTCCAAGTTAGTTTCCCTACTTCTTTCAGCCCTAGTGACACAATTGGAGGACAGTTAGCCCTCAGCAGAGCTCCTGTAGCATCTGCATTAATTATAGGAAACTCTACCATGTACTAATTGGGATTCAAATACAGAGGAAGGATGAGTAGAATGAGGCTACCCAATGAAGGGATTCCAGTGGCCACAGGGACAGCAGCGATAGCATTAGGGACAGTCCACCCTAGTGAGAACCAGAAATTGAGAGGAAGAAGAAGGGAAGTCCCAGAAACAGAGAGATCTCAGAACAACTGTCTGGATGAAGCAATGCAGTGCAGCTTCATAATTAAATGACTACCTGAATTATGCATGTGAAATTTTGCAAATACTAATGTTGCAAAAATCTAGACCAATCTAATAAACTGTTCTTTTCAAATCCAAGAAAATAAGAAATAAATTTAAACGGTATTAAATATCACAGTATTTATTCTCAAAAAATTATTAGGAGCAACAGTGAGATACTAGTTCAGGCCCATCAAATGAGTAAGCAGTTTTAAGTCTGTTATGTGCAAGAAAGGGCTGTATCAAATGAAGAATAAAGAAGAACCAGTCCTCTAAAAAGGTGTGAGTGGAAGCTGGTACAGCCACCTTGGCATATATTTTGGCAAACTCTAGTAAAGATGAATGTGGATATATCCTTCCTATTCCTAGGGAAATATTACCCCACATGAGTGCTCCAGTTGACATATGCAGGAATGTCCACTGAAACATGACTGTAATAGCAGAGATTCTGTACACATCCATCAAAAGGAGAATGGACTAACACATCATCACAAAGCCAAAAGAAGAAAACAACATTAAAATGGAAGAACTGGAACTACATTTATCCAAAGGGCTACATCTCAGAGGCAAACTAAAACAAAACAAAAAGTCAGTTTCTTTAAGTTCCATGTATGATTAAGATATAAATTTAATTATAAATCAACATAATGATGACTATACAGTAAGTTCAGAAACCCATTTGTGTGACATCCCAAATTCAGACTGAAGACAAGGCACAGTGAAGTATAAAATCTTGCAAAAAAAAAAAAAAGTAGAAATCATGACTGATGATTCCACTTACATAAAATTTAAACACAAAAGATAACATAATGTTTTGAACACATACTTATGTAAGAAGAAAAGGAAAACAGCATAGTGATAAACATGAAATTTAGGAGAGTGGTTACCCCAGGGGAAGGAAAACTAGGAAAGGCATCAGGAAAGATTGTACAAGTGGCTTCAATTTTATCTGTAATAATTCATTTCTTTCAAAAAGACTGAAGGAAACCAGGTAAAATGTAAAGATCTGCATAGACACATAGCTACAAATTACAGTATTCACCTCACAAACTATCTGCTCTACATATTTCATAATGAAAAAGAGAAAATATCAGAAACCAATTGGGAAATAAGAAGTGAGGCTTCCGACACCCATCAAGTTTGGGACACTGGGAGACAGTCTGACACTTGACGCGTGTAAACATCCAGATACTGTCCATGCCGGGCACAGTGCAGGCACTGAGTGAAGGAAAGCTTTTGCTTTTAGCTAACCCAAACAAACACAGGGAACTCCCCAGTTTGCCATATAAAATGGACAAATGTGTTGTAAACCTGTGTCCCACCAACATGTTAGGGGTCTGCCTCTTCACCCTTCTAGCCCAGACTTCTAAGAGCAGTGAGGCATGGTAGGTGCTAGCCCAGGACAGGTCAGGCAAGAGCCCAGAAACGCAGTGGCCAGAAGCCAGCGATGGAAGGCACGGAGCAGACGGGGGTCACATTTCAAATGGGGGCATTCAGGGTAGTAGAGTACGTGGGTTTGTGGGTAAGAACTCAGAGATCAAGGAAGTCTCAAGACTAGAGGAAAACCGTAAGCTTTTATTCAATCTTGTTTCCCAGTGGATCTGCCCTAAGGTAGGAGAATCAGCGGCACCAAGTTCCTGGTCCAAACCCACAGAAATAGGACTTCAGGGCCACATCGAAGCTGTCAGGAAGACAGTGAATGTTCACCTCTGTGTTTTGTTCTCTGCCTTATTTCAGAAAAGGGACCTTCTGTCCTCAATGTGCTGGCCCTTACTAAACGTCTCCATGCTCATTTTCCTCATGTAAAAAAGGGTACCGACCAGCCAGGTTGGCCATGAGAATTATTGAATAAATGTTTTTAAAGCACATCTCTAACAAATACTGACTACTAATATTAAATATCCATGGAAGTCATGTCATACTTTCAATAATTTCATATTCATCTTAAATAGCTGAAACTTTTCTAAATTCTTCTTCCTCAAGACAAAACGGATCCACAAAATAATATAATCCTGGATCCACAATACTAATCTATAATGTATTTTCTTAAAAACAACCTCCATAAAATTATTAAAATATATATTCTTCCTATTTATTTCCTCTCTTAACTTTCAGTCAAAAAGTAGCAAAGTCACCAAGTTCAAAAAACAAACAGGAAGCACTCAAATGAATACAAGCTCCCAACTGGACATAGTGGAGGCTTACTTTGCACCAAGCACTGTGCTGGTGAATCAGTATCTTATTCAATTCTCCCTGCAACCCTACAAGGCTGTGGCTGATACCAGATATGAGACTGCAGGAGACCAAGAGCTGATGAGCAGAATCCCCTCAGGGGGGCTGACTGCACTGTGGTGGTAATCCTTGTCGGGCATTGGAGGTTCTCTGGTCTAACCCATAGCTAATGCCTGAATGTTCTACAACAGTAGCTCTCAATAAGGGACAATTTTGCTCCCCAGGGGACATCTGTCAATGTGCAGACACATTTTTAGCTGTCAAAACCGCGAGGAGGTGCTACCGGCTACTAGTGGCTACTGGCTCTCAGTTGGCTTCTGGTATTTTCTCTTTTTCATTATAAAATACGTAGAGCAGGGAAGTCACTAACCATTATACAACACACAGTACAGCATCCCTAACAAAGGAGTGCCAAGCTCAAAATGTCAACAAAGCCAAGGTTAAGAAAACCTTTTCTACAGCAACACATGAAAAAGAGGCATCTACCTACCCATTAACACTCCTATCCGTATGAAGATCACTGTCTGCTCAAGTAGCCTCATCACTCTTGGAACATCCTGCATCCCAGAAAGCCAAAACCCAGCCCCTGAGGCTTACTCCCACATAAAGTCATCACTCTGCCAGGCCTAGGATGAAATTCTGGAACTTCCAAGAGGAGAAGGAGGAATCCTACCCTCAACAAGTTATCTGTGGGTATGAGGAGGAGGTTGTGAATAACATATATTTCCCTAATATTTGAATGGTGCATGGGTTGGCAAGCTTTTTCTGTAAAGAGTAAACTAAGTATTTCAGGCTTTGTAGTCCACAGGATCTCTGCTGAAACTACTCAATCTGCTGCTATTGTGCAAAAGCAGTCATAGACAATCAGTATATAAATGAACATGGCTGTGTTCATTCTAATAAAACTTCATGTACCCTGAAATTTGAATTTCATTCCATTTTCAAGTCTTGAAAGATAAGTCTTCTTCTTTTTCTTGCTAAAAAGCATTTGAAAATGTAAAAAATATTCTTGGCCAGACAAAAATAATGGCAGCAGGAGTGTAGTTTGCAGATCCCTGGAATAGTGTGTTAAGTTTTGTATCACATTGTTATCTCACTTAATTCTCACAATAGACGCCTTAAGAGGGCGTTAAACTATCTGCATTTTGCTAATGAGCAAATAGATTCTCACACAGAGGTACAATGAAATACCCAAGACCTCACATCCAAGAGAGAAAGAGGCAGGATTCAAACTCTGTAGTCTTTCCAAGCACAACAAATAATTACAATACAATCTTTCAAGAAACATGTACTGAGTGTTCATTTGCCACTGGAAACAGAAAACAAGATACAGCCCCTGCCCTTAAGGAGCTCAAGACTTCATGTGGGAGGTTAAGATATGCAGAGGATATGAGCAAAGCCCAGGGCAGGGAATCTGGGGGCTTCCCAAGCAGAGAGCTGGAGTAGCAAGGCGCTAGAGGGTGGCAGGAAAGCCATCCTAGGCAGTCACTGCTTGAACTAAAATAAGGCAGCAAGAAACAGCATATTGCCTGGGGAATAACAATGAGTTCAGTGTCGCTGGAGTCCAAGAAGCAAGGCAGGATGTCAAAAGTTGAGGCCGGAGAGTTAGACAGGGTTATATCACAAATGGTTGGGGGCTTGGGGTTATCCTGTTGGCTGGGGGAGCCAGGGACAGATTTTAAGCACAGACCGAATGCATCTGACAGAGAATTCTCTGATAGTTTTGTGGGAAATGTGTGTGTGATAGGGGATGACAAGTGACAACTGGGAGACAAGCTAGGACACAGACCTGAGTCAGGGCAGGGGCTGCAAGGAATGAAAAAGGGGCAGATTTTGTCAATACCAAGATAGTTAAGATCGATAGGGCCTTCTGAGGCAGGGACTCACTGGGGGAGGGAGGGGAGGAAATGATGCCTTCCCTCATGTTTCCAGCTGAGTGGCTGTGAACACAGGTGCCACAAGTAGGAAAAATAATCGCAAAACTATAACGTCACGAACAAAGTGCTAAAGAAGCAGAAAGAATGGGATGATAAATCTGTCTGTGGAAGTCAAGGAAGACTCCATAGCTGAAGTGACATTTAGGCTCTGACTTTAAAGATGATTAAAAATTTGCCAGGAGAAAGAGGGGGGAAGTGGAAAAGGGCATTCCAGGCAAAAGGTACAGCAGAACAAAGCCCCTGGTGATTTATGTTGAGCTTGTAGTCCACCAAAACCACTCTGATCTTTTTTTCCCAGGCAACTTGTTAAGTTATGGCTTCCTCTTCTATTATCTTTGCTGCTGATTTTGGGTCCTTAGGGGGAGCAACTTATATTTAACCTTCCAAAATTTGGTCTCAATAAATTAATAATTCCAGCTGGCTTTAGTCATTCCTTCCAGCTTTATGTATCAAGAAAGTCTAATGAGATACCCCAAAGTCTTCAAATAGATGCTACTTAGATGCTAAAAACAGGGTATGTCACACGCCCAGACATGGTTTGGGGAAATTTGCCCAGGGGCAACACCCCCCAACCCCCCGGGGCCCTAAGCCCTGAGCTCTTAAGAAGAGCAGAGTGACTGCAGCATGAACTCCCAACAGGTCAGACTGCCTGGCTTCAAATCCCAGTCCCACGGATACTATCTGCCAGACCTCTGAGAAGAAACAGTTCCCCATCTGTACAACAAGTGTACTAAAGATAGCACCAACTCACAGGGCAGATGAGAGGATTAAATGAGTTAATATGTGTAAAGCACTTAGGATAGTGTCTGGCACATGGTTATTCAATGTCTTAGTTATTTGTCATCACAGTATTAATACTATTGGGGCAACATGAATCCAACTCATGGTACATCTGCCATACAGGCCGGTAGGTCTCAAACTTACTCAACATAGCAAGCAATCTGGGACATTTGTTTAAAATACAGATTCTTGGGTCCTAGCCCAAGACTCATTAAAACAGACTCGCGTGATGGATAAATCTGTGTATTTAACAAGTGCCTGTGCTGCAAGTGGTGGCCACACATCCAGCCCTTATCTTTACCTCTGGAAATCTTTCTGAACGTTCTCAAAACAGCACAGCTACCTTTTGACCCTAGTCTTCAAACCCAATAGCTTAGCAACAACAAGAAGGAGTAACGAAACCACGATTTTTCTGTTCTTAATCCCATGCTCTCTTCTCTTTATTCTGAAAACTACACCTTCTTGATTTTGAATTTGTTTTGCTTTGAACAGAGCATTACCCCATCCCCAGTCCTTTAGCAATTCTCCTCTTCTGCACAATTCCTCAAGGATGACAAGCAGTCAGCAAGTCCTCTCGGCCCACCAGCACGAAATTCACGCTGGTCAGAGGATCTGAACTCATTTAGTGCCGCTCTGTGCTCTTGCACAATCAGCTCACCTATCTTGAGTTTCAATTTCCTCTTACAAGTATTTGCTCTACTCTTCCCAGGCTGAAGATCGACCTCCTTGTCTAGAGAGGACAGAAGTGTAATAAGAGTTGAGGAGTTCTGCTTGCCTGTGAGTATCAGTCTCTCTGTTCCGGTTCTGCACTCGCAGGGACGTTGTTTTTGTTCTTGTTCAAATTCTTCCACGGTCTCAATGCTGTGAGCTTTAAAGCTGAGTACACTACTCTTTTTGGTTCCCGTTCCCATTATTCTTTTTCATAGTCATCCTTGGTCACTCGATCTGCTTTCCAATTTCCTCCAAGTCACTCCTAAATCCAAGCTCTTAAATATTCCATGTGGAATCACCATGGACAGACTTCAGTTGCCTTGCCTCCTCATTCTCTTCCTCATTAAGATCATTTATTACTGGCTAAAAATTTCACCTCCGAAAGCAGCCTAAACCTAAGGAAATCATAACTTTTCTTTCTGGCTCTGAAGACTGCCTAACCAAAATCTGGACTAAGTTAGTTATCATAAACTCTTAAATGTAATCCATTGGATGTCAGATTAAAACACTGATCTCTTACTTTTTCCCTATCAGAGATTCCATGGTCACAATCTTGTAACAATTACATTATTGTTTGGGAGATTACCAAATGCAGTCAACAAAGCTGAGGCCTTCTTTCGCGTTATGTTTGCTCCCTTGATTCCTTGTGGAAATAAGGGCAATAATGGGTGGGACTGGGTTAAGACTGAGAACTCTGCAGCAAACCTGCTCAGGTTTAAATCCAGCCTCCACCATCTACTACCTGTGTGACCTTGGCAAGCCATGTAACCTCATCTGTGCTTCAGCTTCCTCCTCTGTAATAATAATAGCTAAACTACACGTCTTTAGGATTGTTGTGAATACAAAGGGCTTAAAAAACAATACGTGATTCACCACAGGACAAGGGTTAGCTATTATGATGCTGGTATTGTTTTGATTGTGGAGACTTTTATCTCTGTTCTGTAAGTAACTGAGAAATATTTTTAAATTATTTTATGAAGAAGGAATACCATAAAGAAATCAAGCCTGCAAAAAAACGGACAATTCACTCACAAACAAGGACAAAAGACGCACAAGTGGAATTCCCTTCATGGTATGTGATTTGTGGGTTGGGGGATGGAGCCGCAGTACAGGGAGGGTGACAACTATGGTAATACTTTTATTATGCGGTTATGTCTTCCAAATGACATAAGCGAACATAAACAGTTAATGAAGACACTGTTAACATGGTTAGTTGAGTACATGGTGATAGAGTAATGAAACTGTTCAAGAACATTCGGCGTGACTAATTTTTTATTTTTTAATCCAATTTCTCACCAATTACAGTTGCCAGATTCTTGACATCTCACAGGATTCCATCCATGATGTTGGGGGCTATGTTAAGAAGATTATTCAAGAGCTACTGCCACTCTTCAAGATTTTCTCTGTGTCAGTAATGCCACTGATGGCACTTTGAATTTCACATCCCTGCAAAAATGCTTAAAACGTGCAGAAGTGTAACCCTGAACAGCTGCAATATTTTTGTTTTGTCAAGTACCATTCTGGAAGGAGATGATCTTGTCTTGCATGGGTTTTTTTTTTAACTCTTTCTTGCCTTCATCATGTGCTCTAGACCAGCTTAGGTTCAATGAATACCACACTGAGGCCACACATTTGCCCCATCTGACCGCCTAGTAATTTTCATCTTTATTTTAATTATCTTATTAGGATGTGTCCTTGAGTATCTCTAGTATCAGTATTTTTAGTTTTCTCATTGTCATTTCTTTTAATCAAGTAAAGACAAACAGAATAGGCAAAAATAGCATTGATGCTGGCACAGGAACCTGCAAACTGTTGAAACTGAACTCTTAGCTAAAAGGCAGCACCACAATACAAGAGTTTGATGGACAAAAATCTGGGTCAAAATCTAGGTCTGCATACAAACTGTGGTATAGAATGTCACCTTCCCAGGAGTAGAACCTATCAAGCCTTAAGACAATATGAAAACATACATCGAGTGACATCCACATAGACCTCTGTGAAATCTCAAATCTCCTCTGCTCAAGTGAGAAGAGGCTTCCTAGGCTTCCAGGCTTCCTTGAGTAGAGTCTCAAAAGATAGGAGCTTACCATGAAGTGGATGCTTAATGTAACAGGTAGTAACAATGTACCTACTGATTTAATTGGCAGGTAAAAAGCTAATACTATCATTAGATAATGGCCCAGGCAGCTGTGCAATTAAACTGTCAGGAAAAGTTCCAGAAGTCCCTGTGGCATTCCAGGAGAGATGGCCAATCATGGCTCAGATTGATTCTGTCCCGTCAACTCATTACACTCAGCAGAGACTGCAACACGCTTATACTCAAAATGTTATCAAACAGTATAGCACTTGGCATTAGACTGTGTTTATAATGAACTTGGAAATTCATTCAACTAAATACACTCAATATCAGTGACTGCAAATATTTACTGAGTGCTTAATATGTGCCAAAAAGCATGCTACAATGCTTTCCATGCAGTACATCTTAAATAGTCCTCACAATAACCCTATGAGGTAGATGCTGTTAGTACTGCCATTTTGCAGGCAAGGAAACTAACTTAAAGAAAACTGCCCTAAGTCATTTAGTTAGTCAATTTAGGGACACTATTCAAACCGGCATCAAAAGGCCTTGGGGATTACCCTTAACCCAACCACTACAACTTCCATTAGGAAGCACTCACATACATTGACACATAGTACCTAACTGGCTAAGGGCTGGAAATTGTCCTACATGAATTGAGACTAAGTTAAAAATCTGCCTGCCGCCATAATAAACTTTCTCCTAAAACATGATTCTCACATATGATATGTGATATATGCTAATAAAACAATTTCAATGTTTCTGTTCACTACGGAAAAATTTAGGAAAAAAAAAGACTTCAGGGAAAACTTTTTTAAACATTTTGTTTTAAGTCCTCCAAATCAAGGCCTCACACCCCCCAGCCCAAACTCTTCTAAAAGTATACATGGAAAGTTATCAGTCAATAGCTATCACGGCTAGTATGTTAATTTTCAGAGGTGATATTGATGAAGGAATAATTATAGTCTATAATGAACTCTTTATACACTTTATTTGCTCTGGAGTCCCCTTTTCATGTACAATTAGGCCCATTTGATAAAACCTGGAGCATGGTTTCACTTTTTAAAAATGGTTACAGATGTTTACAGTCCCCATAACTCTGATTTAATTTGAGTAGCTGGCCATAGTGATGATTTATGTAATTCTGAGTCCCTGATAAGATAAACACAACCCAATTATAGCATTATTCTTGTGAGAAAACAACATTCAAGGCACAGCTTCCAGAAATGCATTGCAGTGAAAGGAGGCATAACGCCAGAGTTCAAAGCCTTTCCTGAACTTATTCTGGAAGCAGCACCCCATCCAGTGGTGTTCTAATAGATCAAGCAATAAAGAAATAAATCTCCAAGCCCTGCAGGCTGAGAGGTTACAGAGCTAATATCGTCAGTTCCAGTTTCAACTCAAGGGCGAAGGACAAGCATTGTCCACCCATGGATATCTTGGGTGACTGAAGTTTGGCATCTGGATAGTTTCACAGTGTAACCCATAGAGGAAATGCTTCTTCCCTTCCTGATGCTTCTTTCTATGGGAAGGTGCTCTGCTAACTCTCACAGTCCCAGTGCTTTCCACTGCCCAGTCAGTCTTACCCTGAATGGCAATTCTTAAAATATGGTCCGAGGAGTGGACTCCTAGGAGTTCCCACGACCCTCCCAGGGGATCCAAAATCAAATCCACTTCCATAATATTACAACATATTTGCCCTTTTCACTCTCATTATCTCACAAGTGTAAAGTGAAGTTTTCCAGAGGCTATGTTATGTGTGATACCTTAACAGAGAAAATTCAGAAGCAGATATGAAAAGCCAGCTATCTTCTTATTGAGCCAGACATTAAAGACACTGCAAAATGTAAAGGCACAATGCTACTCTTCCCACTAATCTTGTTTTTCTCTTTTGGAAAATACAGTAATTTTTCATAAAAATTGTTATTTATGTTACACATACAACTGGTTTAATATTTTAAATAAATAAATATATAATTTTTTCAGTTTAAATTCTCTATGGTAAACAGCAATAGATATTCTCTACAATAGAAAAACTCATTGAAGAACTCAATAATTTTTTAAGCATGTAAAAGAGTCCTGAGACTAAAAAGTTTGTAAAATGTTATGCTAAAGAGAGAGGGATGGACCAAACTTACCCGAAGCCTGCATTTGAAAGAATAATCTGAGCAGCTGGTGCCCAACCCTGTCCCCTACTCCGCCCATCTGGGAGTCACAGGTCCACAGAAAACTAGCTTGGTGATCTCATTTTCCATGCTGGGAGTTCACAGATTCCCTGCAGCAATCTGGCAGTGGAAGGAAGCGGGCATGTCTTTGAAATTCTGGGATTCAGTGTAAGGGGGACATGCCAATAGATGAAGGCCACGCCTGCCAGCCTAGTGCTTATCAGGACTACGGTGGTATTTTCCTTTCGTATCTTCTGATTCTTCTGGCTTACATTTCCCTCGGTTCAGAATTCAAGACAGGGAGGACAGGTCCTATTTACTGGACCCTTTCAAAGACTTCAGCACTTGGTGAACTATCTGGGGATCTTGAGAAATAAAAAAGGAGTCCAATGTAGGGGAAGAAAATACTCATGGAGGAACCTGGGCTTCTGGCAGTGGGAAAAGGGTGCTTTACTCAGGACCTGGAATTTTTTTTTTTTTTGAAAGGCAGTCTCACTCTGTCACCCAGGCTGGAGTGCAGTGGTATAATCTCAGCTCACTGCAACCTTCGCCTCCCCGGCTCAAGCAATTCTCCTGCCTCAGCCTCCTAAGTAGCTGGGACTACAGATGTCCTCCACCACGCCCAGCTAATTTTTGTATTTTTAGTAGAGACAGGGTTTCGCCATGTTGGCCAGGCTGGTCTCCAACTCCTGACCTCAGGTGATCCACCCACCTCAGCCTCCCAAAGTGCTGGGATTACAGGCGTGAGCCATCGCACCTGGCCCCCTGCACTTTTTTTTTTTAACTTGGTGGTTTACAGCCTTGATTGTGTAGGGTGGCTGGTTTTTATAGTTGGAGAGGTGGCTTTTAACATCAAAAGGCTTAAATTCCTAAACCACAGGGTATTTTGACCTTGATGCTTGACCACCACTTAGGGTAGCTTATCTCCAGGAAAATGATAGCTGTTTAAGAGGTAGCGCCTCAAGAAAAAAAAAAAAAAAAAAAAAAAAAAAAAAAAAAAAAAAAAAAAAAAAAACAGCAGGACCTCAGGAAAGACTATAGGCCAAGGATCCTAGAATAGAAAAGAGGCAGGATGCATAGTGACCTTAGCCCAATGGTGAACAATTTGGGTGAGGGATGCCACAATTTGGGTGAAGGCTGCCGCAATTTGGCCTTGGCAATGGTCTAAGGTAGTTCAGGACTCTGGAAGTGCTGAGGGGCCTCAGCTTGAACAAGCTGAGGGGCATAAAAAGAGGATTATTTCGACATCTACTGCCTAAAGACTAGTCAATGAGCAATGTTTGTTATTTTTTAATAACACTGAGTTCAAGAACACTAGCAAGGGTCTCAATGGGGCAAGGTGGGGACAGCGTGGATTCTGACAGCTCGACCACTGGCTCAAGGGTCAGCCTCCACCAAGTGGTCTGGATGGTCTTTACAAGTGAACAAGAAATCTTCCCTTGACGCAGCCTTCTTTGGCCAAAGCAACTCCATAGTAAATGGCAGAGAAAGAGCCAGTGGGGCCTGAGTCTGAAAACACCTGTTCCACCAGTCAACCACCAGACCAAACCCAACGTGGTGATAACACTGGGCTGTCAGATCCAAGGGACACGAAGGGAAAGTCTCAAAGGGAAAGGAGGTTTGAACAGGCTGGCTGCAAACCAAAACCCAACTGGGGAGAGGCTCCCAGTGGGAGGTTGTTTAGCACTTCCTATTTACCATTTGGGGTACCTCACGCATACCGGGTTTTCTTTCAGAAAGCTGGCATCTGAGATACTGTCACCTAGCACAAGGTTCAGAAATGTCCGATGGTCCTTGTCTTTCTTGAGGTGCCTTTTTTCTCATACAGCATATTCAGTATCTTTATGTTTCCACTTCCCCCTTTCAACTTTGTTTAGTTCAAAGCCTTCAGATTACAGACAAGAGGCTTAGACTGACCAGCATCCAGGAAAGGTTAAAATGAAGAATGTTTTCTCTGCCCGCTATCAGTCCATCCCTCACATACCACGAGCTCTCTACTGTGCTCTTTGGAACACTGAGAAACAATTTCGCCTGGATGATTCTTCCAGGAGCAGAGCCTGGTTTGCTTTCTAACTTTGAAAACTGTTAAGACTATTGCTGTGATCATCATTTGGTTTGGGAACTCTTTAAAAAGTAAAGCTGGCCGGGCTCAGTGGTCACGCCTGTAATCCCAGCACTTTGGGAGGCCAAGGCAGGCAGATCACCTAAGGTCAGGAGTTCGAGACCAGCCTGGCCAACACGGTGAAACCCCATCTCTACCAAAAAATACAAAAATTAGCTGGGCATGTTGGCGCACACCTGTAGTCCCAGCTACTTGGGAGGCTGAGGCAGGAAAATAGTGTGAACCCGGGAGGAGGAGCATGCAGTGAGCCAAGACTGCATCACTGCACTCCAGCCTGGGTGACAGAGTGAAATCCAGTCTCAAAAAAAAAAAAAAAAAAAAAATCTTCCAAGACTTCAAGAAGTTGGGAATAAGTCTGTCCTGACAAGATGCCCATCTCGCCCTCTGAGGGGAGTTGCCACATTTTGGAATAAGCACACCCTTGATGACTAAGAACATGAGCTCCATAGTCAATCCAAAATTTGGGGACCGTCAGAGTGTAACCCTCATCCTCTACTTCCATGTAGTGGGAGCTTTGGCCAACTTAGATAAAATGAGTAGGCATACAGAGCCCAGGCTCTTCATCACCTTTTTTTTCTGTCAGAGCCACGCCACCTATGTCATGCAAATATTGTTAAGCTATAGGTCTATAAGCTTCGACAGATGGGAGCACTGTCAAAGATGGGAGGCCAAGGGTAACTAAATCTGAGATGTGAAAGATTTAAGCCACATTCTCTAACCTTGTCTTTATCAGTAATAAATGTTGTAATTTTGGTTCTCTATCTACTGATTCTTTTGTCTTATTTGTCCAGAACTGAAATAGATAAGGAGCATTATTGCTTAGGTCCCTTCAAAGACAACAAAATTATCTACAAAGTCTCAATCTTACTGAATACTCAAAGGCCAAGGCTAAACGATCAAAAAGAAGTCGGTCCAAATAACACTGTTAAACTGCCAGCAGGGCCTCAGGCCCACTAGGATGTCTCTGTGCTGAGTTTGAGGCACTCAACCAAGACCCTTCATGTATTTAGGGGAGCACAATTGCTTGGAACAGAAAGTCACATGTGCCCTTAGATTGCTGGGTGAGTACAGAACTGGGCCAAGGTGGAGTGAGGCCAGGAGAAAGAGAGTGATTCACAGAAAGAACTATCAACAGCTCATGAGACACTTGCATCTCCGAGTCACCACCAAGAAGCTGCATGCCCAGCGGCAGAAACCGCCTGCTTCTTTGGTAGCCTATCCTGCATCTGGCTCAATCTGTTAGATTTTCCCATTCTTAAGCTGAGTTTGCTCCATGAAACTGAGATGTTTTAAATCCTCATTCTAAAGTCCAAATCCTCTTTTAGGCAACAATCCTTCAAAGTCCAGAACAGACTAATCTTGCTCCCACTGGGTCCATTCTTTTGCAGACTTTCAAGGAACTGGCCAAGTTGTTATCAGGAAAGTAAAGCACTGTTAAAGCCCTGGCCGGCCACCTCACAGCAGTGTGCCTTCAGGTGAGTGGGTTCAGCCAATCTCTGTTCAGACATCTGTAAGATGGATAATGATAATAACGTCTACCTATTGCAGAGGATTGATGTGAGGATTATATGAAAATGCAGGTCAAGTGCTTGGCCTGGCTCATAGTAAGCACTCAGTAAATATTAATCCCCTGTGTTGGCTATCTAGAAGGTTCTCAATGCTTCAAAACACACCTACATAAGCCATGACTGAAAATGTTAGGTGAAGAGAATGAGCAACACACAGCAAGGCCAAGATACGGACAAGTTACGAACTTCATCCAACAGGCTAGTGTTCATACAGACACTTCGAAGCAAACCAAAATGTCAAAATACACAGAAAAACTCTCATCAGAAACCAGATTTCAAATTTAAGCCAAAATGAGACATTATTATGCAGTCCACCAGATTTTTTAAAATGTTGAGGTTTAACTACAATGAGTATCCTAAAATTAGGGGGAAACTATGCACACAGTGCTGGTAGACCAGTATGGAAAACATCATCTTGCATTAGCTAGTAATGATGAAAACATGCATACCTTGCAATCTAGCAATTCTACTTCTTGGTACACATCCAAGAGCAGAACAGTGTTCCATCACCTGGGAGTCTGCCAGACAGGCAAATTCTCAGGCTCTACTGTGGGCTTACTGAATCAGACTATCAGGGCTAGGGTCAGGGATCCACATTTAAACAGGCTTTATGGTAAAGTTTGGGGAACACAGCCCTAGAGTATCCCTGGCATTTATACCCAGGTGGCATGCATAAGAATGTTGACAGCAGCAAAAAACTGAAACCACACACCCAAGTCCATCAACAATAAACCAAATAAGTAAACTGTACCATATTCATAGCATGCAATGCTCTACAGCAGGGAAAATGAATGAATTACAGCTACACAACTCAGCTGAATCTTATAAGCATAACATTGAATAGAAAAAGCAAATCACAGAAAAATACATTATATATACACTGGCACGATACATGTATACATCTATGCATGATGTATATACATATATAAAATGTGTCTATATAGATAAAACCACAAAGGAAAGCAATGAATAAATGTTAGAAAAATCCAGATAGTAGTTATCTCTGCCAGATAGTAGTTATCTCTGGGTGGAGAGAGGAGAATGGATGCAGTACTCTGGGGATGTCCAAGGTATATAGGAATATTCTCTTTTCCTAACCAGGCTGGTAGTTATACGGATGTGCTTTATATGCTTTAATTGTCCTTTAAATTGTACACATACGCTTTATGGACTCCTCTATCATATCGCACTTCACAATAAAAAGTTTTTAAAAAGTGACCTTCATATATATATAAAATACAAATGGATGTCAATCTGCTTTCGGTCTTTTTCTGCCTAGATTCAAATACATATCAAACCTAGAAACACAGGCCTTGACATCAGGCTACTTGCATTTAAACCCCAGCTCCAACATTTAACAAAATAACCTTGCACAGCTCAGATAACCTCGCCATGCTTTGGTGTCCTAATATGTAAATTGGGTATATGGGGGGGGGGGGGAATTTAATGAGTTAATACATGTAAAGTGCTTTGAATCACGTCTGGTACATAGTAATTAATAGTAATGAAAAGCTATTATTAGGATAGAAAGATACTAAGTTAAAGGCAACATTTCCTGCATCTAATCGTCAATAAACCATCAGCATCTATGAAAACAATGAATCCACCTTCCCTGTTTTCCCAGATGCTGTGCTGGCATCAACCAATATGGTACCATTACACTCAACCCTCTCCTCTACAGGGTTGTCATCATCATGTTAAAAGCATTCAGAGGCTGAGTAACTTTGATTCTAGCCTGGTCTCAAAACACACACACACACATACTCCCACATGTGTGCAGACATGGGTCCTTACTAGCATACGAAAATTAAATTACAGAAGCAAGAGACAGATCTAGGAGGAGACAACAGAAAAGCTCCTATCTGATATACCTGTTGTTTCCAAATCAAATCACTGGCAGAATTAACACTCTACATACACTAATTCCTTCTCCTACTTATAAAGACAGTGGAATTATATCAGCCTAGACAACATCTGTTAAAATTTAAGTAGGATTGTTAAAATATTTGCCCTTCAACTGTGGTTTCCAAGTGTGGTCGATGGAACACTGGTGGTAGGTAGTCCACGCAGAGCTATCATTTATCTGGTTGTCACACTGAATACAGAACAAAGTCTTATATGCATTAAGTGCTCAAACTTATTCAAACAATTACATTATCCATTGATTGTGTTTGTGTAAAACAATGGTAATGACCAGGTCCCAAAATCTTCAAATAAATATCCAACATCTTGCTCACTATATGAAAGCACTTCTCCATTATTATTACTATTATTAGAGACACAGTCTTGCTCTGTTGCCCAGACTGGAGTGCAGTGGTGTGATCATAGCTCACTGTAACCTTGAACTACTGAACTCAAGTGATCCTCCTGCCTCAGCCTCTGGAGTAGCTGGGACTATAGGTGTGTGCTACCACACCCAGCTAGTTATTTTTTGTAGAGACGGAGGTCTCACTGTGTTGCCCAGGTTGTTCTCAAAGTCCTGGGGTCAAGCTATCCTTTGGCCTCAGCCTCCCAGAGTGCTGGAATTACAACTGTGAGCCACCACACTCAGCCTGAAAGCACTTTTCTAAGTGATTTATATATGCACACACACAAACACACACTAACCCATTTATTCTTCATAACAACCTTATGATAGATACTATTATCCCCATTTTACAGATGGGCATACTGAGAGAGAAATATCAAATGTGTTGTCCAAGTCCACACAAAAAACAAGTGTCAGAGCCAGGGAACCAATGCAAATCTGGCTCCAGAGTCCCCAATCTTAACCACTGTGTCACACTGCTTCTTCAGGCTACTAAGTCAGTGTAACATAATAGAAAAGAAAGAAAAAGATTTAGAAATCTACAGAAATGTTGTACTTGACAAAAGAAGCATCTCAGTTCAGAAAAACAGAAATTTTAACAAATGCCAAGTGTATTATTGTGTGTATATATGTCACCACATATACAAAATCCAGGGGACAAAATAAAGCAAGACCTCTTTCCACAAAACACATAGAAAAGTAAATTTCAGATAAGTAAAATATCTGTATGTGAAAACACAAACAAATAAGTAATATCTGACATAGTGTGAGGTTTGAGGAAGCTGTCTTTGGAGATGGACAGGCCTCAATCTATATGACTGCTTACCTACAAAAGAGGATTATTTCAGATACACTCATATATACATATATGTATGTCTGTATTTTAATCATGAAGAACCAAGACTTATGAAAATAAGGAATCACAATCTTGACAGTATTATATATGCAAATACTAAAAAAGTAACCTGTCTTTCAAAATGCTTCATTTTGCACCCTAAAATGTTATAAGCAATCTGCAAAATAATCCACTGTTATCTACGTTTGAGTACACCACTATCTCCCTTTAAAACACAGCTTCATCAAGAAGGCCTCAAATAAAGGGAAGGATCATAAACCAAATCATGAATTTAACTCAGTTTCATTTACAAGGTACTTAATTCTAAATCAATTTGTAAATGAAATCAATGGTTATGATATTCTCCCCAAATGTTCTTATCTGTCAAACAGAAAAGACAGAACTGTGAATAACACGTAACGTCCTCAAACACAAACATGGTATGTACACAATTACTTTTATGGTAGAAAAACAATGTGTAGAGGCAAAAGCAAGTGAAATACAAATTACCTATCAATAAGCTAAGGCCACACCAAGAGCACAATCTTTAAAATATGGTAAAATTAAGTCCACGAGTGTAAAAAGATAAATAAATTAGAGAAGCTTTGAAGCCAACAAATCCTTGGTGGGCAATTACCTATGGAATTTGATTCCTTAAGTCTTCATCATTATGCATGGAAGCCTCTACCAACAATCTAGAGCTACTAAACCATTATAAACAGAAAAGGCCTCCAGAAAGAAAGATCCTGGGACAAATGTGGGCAATCTGCATCCCTCCTGGCAGACTCTCAGATCTTTAAAAAAGATATACAAACATAAAAAAAGGTAAATGGTACCCAAATACACACAGTGTGTGGAATTAGAAACCCCTCAATGTAAGCTTTCCAAAATTAAAAACAAAAAAACAAACTGGGTAAAGCCTTGTTGAAAACTGGGTCACCAGTAAGCTCAGAGAAGGTATTAAGAAGCATCACTGAAAAGATTAGTCTGTTAACACCTAAATCTTCTGATTAAAAACTTCAGGTCAGAAAGATATTTAGTTCTTTGTCTCCACTCTCCTTCTAATAAAAGGAAGGACAAGAGAGACTATAACTTAAGAGAATTCCAAATGTCTTTGGCATTTGGCTGAAGTGATATTGCCAAACTACCAGAACTACGGCAAAAGATATTGTAAGAAAACCCACAAAAGGTATTTAGTGGCTTGACACCATAAATGTGTGAGTGGCCTTTAGCTGCAAAAAAAAGATTAATCTTTCCATTTTAAACCAATTTCACCCTCCTTACCTCCAATATATTTCTATATTGTCCGTAAGTCTTTCCTAATTTTGTGACAATTAGAAATATATACGATATAAATATAAGAAAGATTCTGCTTACTGAGTGGAAGATGCCAGACACAAAAGAGAATATGGTTTCATAAAGTATAAATCAGCAAAAAAATCATGCTGTTGGAAGTTAAATAGTTACCACTGAAGGATGGTTAAAATTGGAAGGGGGTACTGGTAAAACTTTGTCTTGATTCAGTGCAGATTAACTAGTATGTTCCATTTAGGAACATTTAGCAGGCTGTCCACTTCTATGTACATTTTCCTGTATGCATTTGACACTTCCATAAAGTAAATGTATATGTGTGTATTACATGTATGTAATCTGAATTTTGAGTTCCCTAAAATGTCGTATCAGGAAGCAGGATATTAGAACCCAATCGTGGAGGTGTTGACACCAAATAGACTTTACCAAGACAGTGGGTGCCAAAGGCCAATATTTTCGCTGCAAAAACAGACTTTTCTTCATTTACTCAACCTGAGAGCAATAAAGAATGAACTTCAGACTTTGAATGTCTGTGTTAACCAATTAAGAAACAAAAGGAAAAATAATAACAAAGTGGTCACAGTTTCTAGTTTATTAAAGACTTATGTTAAATGGGAATGGGTGGGGGGGGGGGATTATATCCCCTTTAAACTTAGTAAATGTAATTTTTTTTTAGTCCTTTATTTCAGGTTCCACTTAATAGTTTCCCAACCAACAAACAGACATTTCGTGAAAGATTACAGTCAAGCCAAGTGTATCCACCCACCAACAACAGGTCAAGTTACAAGTAAGACAGTTCTAGGTTTTTCCCAGCAGCAAACAAATCAGTATCTGTACTCAGTTACACTATAGAATATTCACCGGAACTTGTCTGCAGTGGGTCATTTCAGGATGTGGACATGTATATTAAAACATGCCAAATAGCTTTATCAGTGTGAGAAAAAGTAATGCAAAGTGTTCAAATATGGAAAATGTTTGAACATTAAACATTAAAACTTTTCAAAAATTGGTGGTGGAATATCTTGCATTTACTGTCACCCTGAAGAATATGGAAAAGAGCTTCAAAAAAAAATGTGTAGTCTTGTGGCCTGAGAGTTTACAGGCTTTCAGAAAGTATTTTAAGTTCCAAGATTCAATAAAAAAATTATTTTTGAGTACTTACCAGCATATTATTTGTTGATTAAAGCAATTAGAAGAACTTTTAAAAACTGATTATGAATGCTTCTAAAATGTTTTCTCTCTCCTAAAGACTATATGAAAAATGAATGAAAATCTTAACCAAGCATTATGTTTTGGCTTCAGATGCCAAAAGAAAGCAAAATATTTAAGGCCAAGATTAAACAGAGAGTGTAATTCAAAAGTTAATTATTTAAAGAAAAAAAAAATCAACTAAGTAGAGAGAAACTGAAACTCTTCTTTATTGTGATAGTCATTCTCTGGGTATTAATACAAAAAGGGCTGCAGTCTGATAAAGGGAGAAACGCGTATGCTTTGTAGTCAAGCCCAACTTGAATATGACAAATATGGTTTTATTCTGGATTCTCATCATATTCAAAATGTTTGAGTTCCAGTTTTATCATCTCTACAATGAGAACAAAACCACCTATCTCACAGAGTTATAGAAACAATGAACTGAAACATAATTGTTTCCTTCCCTGAAATTAAAAATACTTAATTTCTGAGGTTTAATACTAGCAGACATTGGCTTGAAAAACTCTTTAAAGAGGCAGAAAATACCTAGTTTCGAAGGTTTTCTCTGCTGTATCTGCTCTACTGAGTTCTATGAATGATCTACTGACAATTACCAAATATAAAATAAATTGGGAAATGTCTTAAAACTGCCGATGTGGGAAAAAACTAAAAGGGCAATCCTTACAACCCTTAATGAAAGCAGTAACATCAAAGTCCGATATTTAGTGCAACAGAAGAAAGTTAAGAAAACTCAAAAGTGTATTTTAATAATGAAGGGAGAAAAGAATCATTTTTACATTTTTAGTGCCAGTGATTTCTGGAATAATAAAAGCTCCAAACTATGCACCTTTTAATTTACTTTTTATTTTTATTTTTATTTATTTTGAGACGGAGTCTTGCTCTGTCGCCCAGGCTGGAGTGCAGTGGTGCGATCTCGGCTCACTGCAAGCTCGGCCTCCTGAGTTCACGCCATTCTCCTGCCTCAGCCTCCCGAGGAGCTGGGACTACAGGCACCCACCACCACGCCCGGCTAATTTTTTTGTATTTTTAGTAGAGACGGGGTTTCACCGTGGTCTCAATCTCCTGACCTCGTGATCCGCCTGCCTCGGCCTCCCAAAGTGCTGGGATTACAAGCGTGAGCCACCGCACCCGGCCTAATTTACTTTTTAAAACTAATTATATAATCCACCCAAACATTAAGTAATGTATCAGAATGGAAAGAAAACCTGGGCATACATGTTTTAAATTATAATGGCCAATTAATGTTTTTAACTACACAAAAATCAGTATTAAAATTAAAACTACAATATATGGGAGTATGTAAGTACACTATTTTTTAAATTATAGGTAGGTATATTTTATGAAAGAAAATCTAAGAACAGATCATGGATCAAACATCTCTCCATTATAATTGCCATATCATATTTATAATAGCAACTCTTTTTAAATAGCTCAAGCTGCTTTAAAGCATTATACAACTAATTCTCCCAATGCTACTTTGAAAAAGCCAAGTTAAACTGCTTATTTAATCAAGGCAGTGGGTACACTACAACTCTCATTCCTGTATTAAATGCTCTTCTGTATCTCCAGTTCCAGATACTAGTGAGGTCTACTTTCAATTACACTTCCACTATTGGAACAGATGAAAAGTTAAACATTCAATCAGTCAGGAGAATGTGAAATATTACCATGGTTTACCCAACTATTATAATCTCTCAGGCACTGAGAACTCAGCACAAAGTGGTTATTCCATGATGTCAGCATGGAAACTTTTCCATTACTTAGCTATCCATTAATTCAGCCCATCTTCCTTTGGATCTACTTATAGCTCAGGCTGCTATAGGTTGTTCTAAACCTAACTTGGATTGTCCTAGTGTTAGTTTAGGTTATCTTCACTCTTGAATCTACTGTTTGATTATATATTCCTCAGTTATAGCTTATATTGTGGTCTGTGTAAAATTAATCCTCATTCAGAAGCCTGAAATTCCCATTTATTTTGGTTGTCCTTCTCTGTAGCTTTTTTAAATTTTATTTTGAGACGGAGTCTCGCTCTGTTGCCCAGGCTGGAGTGCAGTGGCGTGATCTCGGCTCACTGCAACCTCTGCCTCCCGGGTTCAAGTGATTCTCCTGCCTCAGCCTTCCAAGTACCTGCCATCACGCCCGGCTAATTTTTTGTGTTTTTAGTAGAGACGGGATTTCACTGTATTAGGCAGGATGGTCTCCATCTCCTAACCTTGTGATCCGCCCACCTTGGCCTCCCAAAGTGCTGGGATTATGGGCATGAGCCACCGTGCCTAGCCCTCTGTGGCTTTTTTAGGTGCATGACTATTCCTAAAACATGAGGTGGCTTAACTATCACTTTCTTGAACCTGAACTAGTAGAAAATGTTTTGTTCCCTACAGCAGGGGTTATTAAATTTAGCTTCACATTACGCCATAATTTGTTAAATCATTTCTTATGGACTTTTAGAGATCAAATAATCCAATGTTTTGTAATCATAAGCAATGCTTCAATGAGTATCTTCGTATATGTATCTATACCATGTGTTTGTCATAAATACATGCATACCTGTACCAAAAACAAAAAAACTAGAGGAGGCCAGGAGCAGTGGCTCATGCTTGTAATCCCAGCACTTTGGGAGGCCTAGGCAGGTGGATTACCTGAGGTCAGGAGTTCGAGTGGAGACGAGCCTTGCCAACATGGTGAAACCTCATCTCTATTAAATACACAAAACTTGATGGGCGTGGTGGCACATGTAATCCCAGCTACATGGGAGGCTGAGGCAGGAGAATTGCTTGAGCCCAGGAGACGGAGGATGTAGTGAGCCACGATTGTGCCACTGAACTCCAGCCTGACAGGGCGAGACTTTGTCTCAAAAAAAAAAAAAAAGCTAGAGGAAAACTTGACAAAAGGCTTTATTTTTAATGCTGACCCACTTATATTTTTAATGTTGACCCCTATCACTCAATTCAATGGCTCTCCTGAAGGCTATCTTCTCTCAAAGAAACATGAGCTCATAAAAGTAATAAAAAAAATTTTCTCAGTAATATTACACTTACCTTCCTTTAAGCCTAAAAATAATTTTTATTCTCAGTAATATTACACTTACCTTCCTTTAAGCCTAAACCCCTCCCCAGAATTGTTTACTTTTACTGGCAAAGGTAGCACAGCCAATGAAGAAAATCTTAAGTTTAAAATTCAGGCATATAAAAAATATAGATGACTTTAAACCTATCACTTACGATAAACTACAGTTAATAAATCTTCAAAACTCACATTCTATCACTCCAAGTATCTGAAAATTCTTACATTTTAGGCTGAAAAAAAAAGCCTTTCCACAACTTTCAAAAAGGAGATGTCTTTGAGATATTTTTAAAGTAGCCCCAGGAATCATGCAACTGGACAGTCTCTTAGAGATCAACTAATCCAACTAGGCCCAAGATTTTACTGTTGAGGAAAATGAGGTCACGGGAGTTTAAGAGAGTAGACTACATCTGGACGAAATCAGAATCCCATGCTTCCTGCCCTTGACACTAGCTCTTGCCCTTGACACTACACAAGGGCATTCACTTGCACAGATCAGTTATTATACTGTTGGTGCCTAAACCACCTTTCATGACATAAAGTAATCAATCAATTATTGATTGATACTTCATATCAGACTGTACTCCGTGTTGCAGGAGACTCATATGTATACAGCAGTC
Organism: Nomascus leucogenys; assembly: GCF_006542625.1. Taxonomy (NCBI): domain Eukaryota; kingdom Metazoa; phylum Chordata; class Mammalia; order Primates; family Hylobatidae; genus Nomascus; species Nomascus leucogenys. The sequence goes on along the minus strand of NC_044384.1, from coordinate 51,624,899 downwards.
CTCAACATACATTTGGGGTGTGTGTGTGTGTGTGTGTGTGTGTGTGTGTATGCATGCAATCCAAGGGCTTGGGTGCTGTAAGTACAGGTGGAAGCAGACGAGAAAGTGCACTGAGTACCAAACAGTGAGTAACAAGGAATAAAAATCTAAGCAGAATTTAATCTAAATTTTCCTTAAAGAGACTCTATTATAACATAAATCATAATCTTTAAATCTACATCTTTCAAAAAGTCCCATTTAGCTTGTGAATTCACCTTGTTCTGCCTGCTTTAGACCCATCACTTCATACATGCAGAAGATATAGCTTTTACTAAAACATTAATCTGTATATACCTCTTCCTTGGCATGGATAAGGTTTAATTAAAACTTATATGTATTTAGTTGAATACAAAGACTAGCATCTGCTCAAATTAACTGATGTCTTTTTCTGAAAAATTAAAATAAAAATAAAATTTTAGTAGAAAAAAACAGAAATGTGAGACATAGTGATTTGTTGGTACCAATTATGTTTCAACTTAAAACTCTTAACTTGAAAATACTTAGGTTCTAGCAAGTATGCTGCTGTCAGAGCGAAATACTTATTCAGATGACAAAATCCAAATTTAAAAATCTATCACATTTTTAAATGGCTGACAAAACCCACCACCAAATCTAAGCAATGCCTAAACTTGATTACTTTTTTGTATTTGAGCCAAAAGAACAAATCCGAATGTTAACCTGGGAAAAATGGTAGTGTATATACGAACACTGTACTTCTTAAATAACGGCTCTGATTTTTAAAAATCACTCTTCTAACTTCATAATATCCCCTTGAAAACAAGATGGGGATTTTAATCACTTAGGATTAAAAAAAAATAGGATTTAAAGCAAGATTAACTGTTGCTTTAAGTCTTGACATTTCCCTGTTAATAACCCTAAAGCTTAATGAGGCACAACAGATTTAAGAATTGAAATTTTTAATGAAAAAGAAAATTAAGGACAGTTTGGTGCTCTATACTATCATGAAAATAATCTGCTCCAGAAACATTTTAGTCTCTACACGTAAAAAGCAAGAAATATCTAAAAAGTATTTCCTTGTAAAATCTCAGTCTGGACTTTTGTTAGGGCAGACTTTGATGAAAGTGTAGAAGTCAGAAAGTACCTAAGGTTTAATATATAGTGTTTTAAAAACAAGTGAGGATATACAAAATACTGTTTTTCAAATTACACCTAGTATGCTTGCAACCTACCACCTATTAGTAATGACCGCATGCCTCAGGTTAAGAAAAGCACAGAAATATACGTAACTGTGTCTGGTAAGTAAAATAAACTGCGAACACCAAGTTAACTCTTCTTATTTTCACAAGAACTTATGTTTCAAAGGCACATGAAAATCAAATAAATACTAAGAATAAACACGTGATTTACACTTAAGATGACTGCTGAATCCTTGCCACATTCTAGAACAAAGCTGCTTCTTTTTATGTATGCTTCATATGTTGAATATTAATCTCTTTAAAATCTATACCTAATAGGTGAAAAACACATAAGGTTTATGCATCTTTTTTCCAAAGTCCTCATGCAGGGTTGAAACCAGGATCTATGTGTTAAGTCTTAGAACTCTGAATTTCTATGAACATTAAAATACTGTCCTAGATGCCCCATAACCCATACAAATGTATTTAAATTAGAACAATGGGGTTATGCAATTAAGATGTGAACTAGAAAAACAACACAGGTTTCTAACATATTAATTAACTAGGTCAATGGTAAAAGCAACATTGATTTTTTTTCTTAACAATAAACCTATGTAAGGATTTGAAAGTCACTTGTGTTATTTAAAAGGAAAGCTGGTTATAACTTTGTGATATAATATTTTATCCTTTTATCAGGTAAGCTAAATGCTCAAATTCAGATTTTTTAATGTAAAAAAGGCTAATATCTTAAAATGAGAAAGACTAAAGAAAATCTTGATGTTGAACATCATAATATGCAAAACTGACTAGAATTACGTAAATCTAGGTAACAGACTAACTAAACTAATAATTTCTCAAAGTAAAATAAGGTACACAGACACCTCAGGTAACAATTCAAGGCACAGAGTCCTTTGAATATTCAATTACATTTAGCTTGTAAAAAAAAAATACAAAAGATTGCACAAATAACCTACACATTCTCTTTTCTAAAACTATGGGCTGCTTAGTCTGGAATTTAAAAAAAAAAAGAAAAAAAAAAAACCTAGACTGTTAATAGCAGCTGACTGCAGAGCAGCCACTTTCACCTTGCAGATAAAGCTTTGTTGTTTGGGCGTGTAAAGCAGACCATTAGCACAAAATCATTTCTAATCTCAGTTGCACAATCCACATGGTGCACTTAACCCTAAAACTCATGTTGCATAAACTGCTCTGCTTCCACTCCCAATGACCTTTCAAATCATTCAATGTTACTGCTTGACTTGTACTCCTGAATTAGAGGACTGCCAAATAACTTGATGAGAAAGTTATAATTTCTCCTTTCCTGAAGGTTTAAAAAAGTCAACATTGGTATAGAAGAAACTGAGAAAGAACATACAATGGAAAAGAAAAGTACGTTATTTAATGCTTATAAATGATATTTTTAGAAATGCTTAAGAAAAAAATGACAGAAAATTCACATCTGACTTCAAGGCAGACTACTAAAACAGAAAATGAGTGCTCCACTTGTAACACACATAGATTTCCCACAGTATTTATGACCAACAAATGTCTCTTCCTGTCCTAACTTCACTGCACAGTATTCAATTAAAACTCACTTTTAAATGAAAAAGTTTGTGAAAATAACCATCTGCTGCTGGATTCACACTGAGGATTTACTGTCTGTAAATAAGACGACCCAATGCTGTCCAAAAATTAACGTTTTTAAAGTAAGATGTTTAAAAAATGTATCACATCTCCTTTGTTAAAAAAAAAAAAAATCCTAATACACACAGGAGTCTTAAGTTTGTCTTGCCTTCCATTTAACTTCAAATACTTTAGAAGCAGGACTTTCTTCCTTCTTCCTCCTTCAGCCTAACCTCTTTAATAAACCCCATTTTTAAAGAAGAAACAATAAATCAAGTGACAGGAGGTGAAAGAATGAGGAGTGTGCGCTGGGAGAATAAAGGGAGGTTTTATAACAGGAGGTACTTTTGTTAGCAAGTGACTGACAGGTCTCCTCCCCCAAGTTAGAAGGAATTCCATCCACTCTCCAAAACTGCAAAGGCCAAAAATGTCTAGTCTAATAGTTCTGAAATCCCCGAGTCGGGAGAAAGCCAAGTGGGGGATGGCGAGTGGGGGAAGGGGAGAAAGACCGGTAGGAGACTAAAGAACAAAAGAAGAAATCCAAGAAAGGGGAAAGGAACGCCGGGACCCTGGCCTGGGAGGCAGGGGTGGGGAGAGACAAAGTGTGAGAGCACGACCCCGGGAGCAGAGCGTGGAGCCGGGCAGGGCCAGGCGTGCCGCACCATGGCGCACCATGGACAGGGCTCCGCGCGGCGGCGGCCCACACCCGTCTAGGGGGTTGCCGGAGAAAGCGCGAGAGACTGCGGGGGCCAGCCCCGTCCCGCCCCCGCCCCAGCAGCACTCAACCCCTGGCGGGCCGGAGCGCGCCAGGCCCTGACCCGTGAAGACCACCGAGCGGGGCAATCCACACCACCTGTCTCCACCCCCGGAGCAGGCACTTCCAAGCTGCGTCCGCACTTTTCGGGACTGCCAGGTGGCAGTAGAGCACCCCTCCCCCTGCCCCGAGGGCGATACGCAGGGGGCCCCTCCGTGGATTTTCCTGCCCCGCGGCGTGGGCGGGCACGCCCCTTTCCCGCAACCTTCGAGGGACCCCACGGCAGGCGGAGACCGACTTGGGACCAGGGCACTGCACCCGCCCAGCTAGAGGGTCCCGGCCGAGGCTGTGTGAAGTGGCCTCCAGGCCTGAGCTGGCTAGTCGGGAGGAGCCTGGGGGCATCCTCGGGTTGGAGACGGCGGAAAGTTGGGCTGCCGCCGGGCTGGGAACCCGCGGCGTGCAGTGGCGAGGGAACCTGCGCCCGGACTGGAGCAGGTGCTTCCTGCCGCGGAGGAGCCTCTTACTAGAGATTAAATGAAAAGGCTCGCTGGCGCTCTCCTGAGGGTATGAAAAGTACGGAAGGCTCCAGGCAAAGGCGCCCCCGGGGCGCTTGTAGGGCACACGCAGCCGGACAGAGAGAGAGAGGAGCAGCCGCGTACCGGGGGAGATACTTGGCGTGAGAGGCCAGACTGGGTCTGAAGGCAGGCGCGGACCGGCAGAGACTCCTCCGGGCAAGAGGGCTAGATTTTCTTTCCAGGTGGGACCGACACAGAATATTGAGAGGGCAAGAGAAGAAGAAAAGGAGGCAACTCCAGACTGGGATAAAGACAATAGGACAGTGGAGCCATTGGGCACCGGGAGGCGCACGGGTGCAGGGTGGGGTAAGGTGGTGGCAAGTCCCGTAACTAAGACACCAGAGTGAGAATTCCTACTGTAAACTCGCGACCCATCCCTGCAGAAATAAAATAATTGGAGCAAAGTACCATGCGAGGGGCGAAAGACACAGAAAACTGCAAAACCTGGGAGTTATCCTGCCTCACCCTCCTGCTGCCTGAGGACACCCCCCGCGAGCTTGCTGGGCCCCGAAGAAGGAGCAGAGGGGACCCGCAATCGGGCCCCTAGAGCCCCGCCAAGAAAGGCGCGAGAAACCTGCTGGCCCCAGCAGCCCTGCCCCGGCGCCCGGACGGAGCTTGATGCCTGCGCAGCTCCCGGCCGCGCGGCGCGGCGCGGCACCTCCCTTCCCGGGTGCGCAGCCCGGCCCCGCAGCGGCGCGGGGAACAAAGGGACCCGGCGCCGCCCGCCCCACCCCGCCCGTGGCCCGGCCCGCGGGGACCGCCGCGTACCTGAAGCAGGGCCGCCAGCAGCGGCAGCAGGGTCCGCAGCGCTCCCGCTATCCGGCACATGGAGGCGGAGAGGGGCCGAGCGAGGAGCCGGAGGCGGCGGCGGCGGCGGAGGAGGAGGCAGCGGCAGCACCAACAGCGGCGCGGAGAAACGGCTCCAGGCAGTTTCCACCCCCTTCCCTTTCCCTCCCCTCCCCACCCCCCTCCTTCGCTGCTCTCCGCTCCCCGCCAATGGAGAGCGAGCTGATGACAAATAGCGGCCCGCGGAGTCCGCGGGACTCGCACCAGGAGTAATAAAACAGACCCAGAGATCAAGGAGCTAGGGAGGGGGCAGGGGAACAGGGCGGGCGAGCGTGTGAGTGTGAGCGTCTGCGAGTGTGTGTGGAGGCGGCTGCTGTGGCAGCACAGGCGGCTCGGCTCCGGCCCGGAGCGCAGCGGAAGCCGCGAGAGATGCAGCGGCGGGGACCTTGGCCGGTGGAGGATGCGGAGGTGGAAGTGGAGCGGATGGCGCTCCCCAAGAGCTCCGCCACGCGAGGTTTCGGGCTCGTGGTTTTGCTTCCTCCCGGTCCCCGTTCCAGGGCCGCTCGGCGCGACGAAGACGCCGGGGACAGCGCCGCGGGGAGGGCGCTCCGGGCCGTGCGCGCTGCACCCACAAAGAGCAGCAGTCCCGCCACCCCGCGCCTCCGCTGCGTGGGGGCCGAGGGCCGCTTCTCGGCTCCTCTTTCCGGTCCCCGGGCGAGTTGGAGACTGTTCTCCGGCCTCGGCCGCAAGGGGGTGAGGCGAGGGGCCGGCGCGGCCGCTCCCGCCGCGGCTCCGTCCCGCGCAGCTGCCGCCGCAGCCGCCCCTGCTGCCCGCGCACCGGCACTCGCCCGCCGGTCCTCGCCCTGCGCCGCTCACTGACGCGCGCCGCCCGCCGTCGCCGACCGCGCACCCAGCTCGGCCTCTGCTGCGCGACCTGGGCGAGCCGCCGCCGCTCTCCCCGCGCTCGCCGCACGCGCTGCCTGGCTGCGCGGCCCGCTCCCCTCTCCTATCCCTCCCGCCGCCGCCGCCGCCGCCGCCCTCGCCCCCGCCTCCCTCCTCCGCCGAGCTTCCCCGCCCGCGTCGTGGCCAATCGGAGGCCACCAAGCTGCGGCTGTAGCCGGCCGGATCCGCGGCAGCCGCCCGCCCCCGCCCTGCCGAAGCGCCCCGTATTTTGCTGCAGCCCGCGGGGGGTCGCCGGAGGGAAGCCTGGGGTGCGCCGAGCACCGCCCCGGCGGGTGGTGGGGCTGCGGGAAATAAAATAACTTGGGCAGGAACTTGATTGGTAGCAGGTTCATCTTTGGTCCGCGGTGGGGAATCTAATGGAGATGAGGAATGGTTGTGGGCGGGGGGCGGGGGGTGCCTCCTTGGGAGCCTAACGCACGCTTCTTTATTTTGTCATTCTTTGGAGATGGGTAATCTTTCCTGGCAGGGGCAGACACAGCAAACTAAGGACGCAGGCCAAGCTCATCCTAGCTATTGTTGTCTGAGGCGCTTGCCGGGAGCCACCTGCGGGCGGGGGAGGGCGGAGGCCGCGGCTCCTCTCTGGAGCTCGCTCCTCCAGCTCCCACCCTTGCCGATGTACTGGAACAGCCCAAGTTTTTGTGTTCTTGTTTTGTTTTCTTTTGTCCCCTCTGGGAGTTTGAGAGTGCATGTTTGTAATTTTATTTGAAATCTCTCGTTTTCTATTACTACCCGTTAGTGGTAGTGTTCACATTTGGGGCCAACAGTTTCAGGGTACTTTTACCCCCTCCTACCACCCCTAACAACGTTTTAAAAAAAGAGAGAAGCTAAAAGCCGGAACTCGTGAAAATAGGATTATATAAAAGATAAAATGACTTGATAGAGAATTCTCACCATGTAAAGGATTTCTGCTGGCTTCCTTTAAAGCATGAACTTGGAGTGCAACACAGTGAGAGACTTTACAAGTTTGAGTCACAAGCATTTGTGGAATAGAGCGGGGGATGGGGAGCAGTTTTTGTTTTTTTGTGTTTTCTAATTCTGGTGAGGTAATAAATTTTCCGGAACCTTTTTTAAAAAAGGTTTACAAGTAAATAGAAATATCTGTTTTATGTAAGCTTTTCAACACTTGGGAGATCGGTGAACTTCATTGCAGTTAATGAATATTTTCTGCCTTTATTGCTTGCTTTTCTGCTTTGGGTGACTGAAATATTAACATTATTTGAGTTTCAGGATACGGATCATTTAAGAATTTGATGATGAACCTTTAAAAATCAGCTACTAATTTCTTGACATAACTGATGCAGCTTTTAATAATGTACTATTGCTGGCTAGGCTTTTAAAAATTTAATATTCATAGGGAGGCTTATTCAATTTTAATTAAAACATAATATTGTAAGGTTTTTGTGAAACAAAATTTTTCCTGGATTTTCTTTCTTCTCGAAAGAATAAGAAAGGTTATGTTAATTAAATTTAAAAGATGAGATGAAACACTTAGTTAATATAGTAATCAGAAGTGCTTGTTCTTACCCTTTCTCTTCTTTTTTTGCTAGATATTATTGTCACACTATTGCTAGTCAGCCTAAAAGTTATCTTTGCAATAGAGCATTTATAAATTATGCTTTCTGGGAGTCAGCAAAATAATAGTAAAAATTCAATTGAGATATGGGGATATGTTTGTTGTATTCCAAAGTGAGATGTAGAGATCTCATCTCCATGGCTAAGATTTAAGCTTCGACCCTCGACGTGGGGTTTTGATTGCATCCTCATCACTCCTAGCAGTACCCATTGATGTTTATTGCCATCCTGATTAAAGGTGGAACAAATTTCAACATGAATAACTCTATTTCTTGTTAGTAGTATTTACTTGAAGCTTTAAACATCATGTCCTTTATAAATTAAACGCTTGTGATTTCAAAATCTCCTTTGGAATGGCTGTCAGTCAAGGAATTCTGATTCCAACAGTTTTTGATCCTTTAAGCACTTGCAGCATTTTTTAAAAGTCCAATTTGCATGCCTCTCACTCTTCAGTGGTTGTGAATTGTTTTAGAATCTTGCCTCATTTTAAGTTGATCACCTGGTCGGCCAAATCTTGCTAATAATAATAGGCCTCTGATTACAAGAAGGAATAGTCTAGTCTAAAATCATGCTGTTGGAGACTTTGTGCATCCATTTGATGTTAATGAAAGTAGATCTAGTGTTGCCTATGATATCCAAACACAGCTTTACCTCAGTAATACCATACCTAAGATTAGCTAAGGGGGCCATTCATTGTCCTGGGCAAGTGATGACCAAACTCGCAGATTTTTAGCCCCTGCTCAAAGCATTACTTGTCTGAAGACCGGTTTTCCATCAGCCTATAGAACTCCAGGGATGTAGGGGATTGTCAGTGACCCAGAGAAACAACCAGGTGGTATTAAGGGTTGGATGGATGGAGACAAGAAAAAAATATATAATAATATAAAACATGACTGCATTCACACATCAAAAATCAACCTAATCCTTCATTTCTGACCTATGGAGTGATGCCTGTTTACTATAAGAGGTCTGCAAACCGTTATGGAAACACTGATTAAATGATGTGCTCTGAACACATGGCCAGTTTTTATATGTATGTAGAAGTCATGATGATTCATTTCTAAGCATTCATTTTTATGTATGTGTAGTTTTTATATGTATGTAGAGGTCGTGATGATTTGTTTCCAAGCATTCATTTCGAAAATCGTAATAATTTTTGTTCTGGTGTGTTTTGTCAGACAGGAGATGCTAAATGTACAAATTCACCATGTGGGTGTTTGTGTACAAGGGTTCTTGCTTTGGACATAAATGCTCAACAGTGGTAGTCTAATCTGGAGCCTCCTCTCCCCTACCTCCTCTTCCCTACGTCCTATAGATTCATACCTGAAAGACAGGCCCCACACTTGTCTTTGTCTCTGACACCTAGTGCAGTGTCCTTCCCAGTGTTGAATGAAGACCCCCTTCTCCACTCTTCCTCCTTCTCTCGCCGTCTTCAGAGCAAACTAGGATTGTCCCTCTCCCTTAGAAAGTACCCCTCAAATTACATTTTCTCCATAATTAGCTTTAGTGTACATTAAAGCTGACTTTCCCTGGGTAATATCCCTTTCATAAAGTCATAGAATGTTCTAAATGAAACATTAAATATGGTCTCTGCAACCCCCTCATTTTACAGATGGGACACCCTGAGACTTAAAAAGGTACACAAGGCCACCAGCTGGAAAGTAGGGAATGCAGAATGGGACCCAGATTCCCTTACTCCCACTTTTACCTGCGCTCTTTATCTTATTCTGGGAAGTTCCTTTAACATTGAAAAATTCAACTATATGGAATGAGAGGAAGATTTTTCTTTTTAAATAAGAAAATATAATGATGCTAGGGATTTGTCTACTATTTCTCTCAAGTTTTTTGTTCTTCAAAGTATGTGTGAAATTGAGGACATAACTCTTCTTTTCACTGCTCTCAGTTTTCATATGCTTTTCTTAGTGTGATTATCTTGTCTTATTTATTGTGATTTTGGCATTTAAAGATCCATATATTTGATACAACCTGGCTGCTAAACACAAGGTAGTCATTCATCTGGTGCTCAGAGAAGTAGTGATCTGATCCAATATTAGAAGAAAAACCTGGTTATTTTAAAAAAATCTACTCTTGTTTGAAGTTATTATTTACCTATTGTTTTTCAGTATTTGAAAATCAAAATCAACATCTTCATGGAAAATATAACCAAAGAAGTAACTTGAAGTACATATGGTCACCTAAGTGAGTTATAAAGTTGCCAGATGAGCAACTCAACAGAGACGAGTAATTCATGAGCAGGCCCTGAATTACAAGGAACCCCAACAAACAAACAAACAAACAAAAAAACAGAAAGAAGAAGAATTCCATTCTGACTCTGGAAGGTAGAGGGGTACAGTATAATAAACAGATACGGCTATAAATTCAAGTAGACCTAGCTCTATGACCTTGAGTAAATTTCTTAACATTTCTAATGCTGTTTTATCTCAAAAATGCAGATAATGACAGTATTTCTTTAAAAAGTCTGATAGGAACACAATAAAGGACAGTAGGGCCTTAGCATTTATCTATAGTATATTAGGTGTGCTGATTTCCACAGAGGATTCAGAGCACAGTTACTTAAGAATCTGAGTGAACACCCTTTCACCTCTCCCAATTGCTGTCTGCAATTAAAAAAAGTGCTTTTAATCAAAATTTTATTTGGGCTGTTCAAATTTTACGAAACAACACAAAACCTCTAATGTAAAAAGTAATGGCTAAGTAAATAATCTACAGACTGGTAAAAGAAAAATTTGGTGGCTTTGTAATGTGCAGAAAAACAAGTCTAGACATAAGTATTCACAGGAAACAATATAATCAGTATTAATGTATTGATTTGTTATAGGAGAATGAATTCATATTTGAATTATCTCATAAATTGGTAATACCGAGACCAGGGCTAAAACTCCATTTTGCTTGGGACCCTTCTTTTGCTAACCTGGCTTTTATGGTTTCTTGAATGCTTTCTGCCTGTGTGCTCCCAGAGTCGGGTTTGCATAGTTGATTTCATGAGTCTTGTTTAAAGATCAGCTATATTTGAGAAAATAAGATTTCCACGATATCCAAGAAATCTACCTTCTGCATCAGAAGCATGGATACTTACAGGGGAATACCAGCACTTTGGATCACTTAAAAGACAGAAAGCCTATTTCACAAGATAAACAAATCTTGAGAAAATAAAACAAATCATGCTGAAGACTTTGGTAACTCTTAGTGGTGCCAAACTTTTGCCTTCATGACCTTTTAAAAGCAAAGATCTGTCTTCAGGAAAGTTCTGAAACACAACTGTCAGTATTTACAGGATAGTAAAACATATTTACTATCTGAACTTATATTTGGTTGTGCCCTTTCCTCCAATGAAAATTGAGGCAGTGGATAAAGTATCAGCTTGGGTTCAGGAGACCAGTTTTCTCTTCCCAGATCTATGGCTGGCTGAATAATCTTATGTGTGACACTTAATTTTTTTAAATGTTTTCTAATCCATAGAGCAGAAATAATGCCACTATTCTCATAAGAATGCTGAGAGGACTAAGAAAACAATGTCAGTAAAATCTACTTAGTTCTTCATAGAGAGGTTCTACATAAGTACATGTTATTCTTTAAGGCTGTGGATTCAACTATAAGAGGAATGATTGGTGTCTAATGTTAAGTCACATTTTAATAATGTGGTATAATCAACAAGCCACCAAGTGCTTATTAAATTTTTCTTTTTCCCTACTTATTCATAAATTTTAAAAATAACAGTTATCTTTCCCATTACAAAGGCAACATTCAAAGGTATTTGAGAAAATTATATTGTTAAATGCATCATAAACATTCATAGATTATGCTTACCCATCCTTATATTCCAGTACCAGCTGGGCAGATATGGTCTGAGTTTACCTTTTAAACAGGGAATGTAAAATATCAACAATATTCCTATTTATTGCAGAATTTACAATGTATGTCACTCTGACCCATTTTTTACATAGTAACTAAAAAGAGCTGAGTGATTATCACAGATAAGCGTGATCTTTCTGGGAGGTCTATTATTTTGACTCATCCTTGAGAAAGGTTTTTCAAAGACCAGTCTGCAAGAGATGGGGATAGTCTCATTTCTAAAGTATTTACTAGAGCCAATAATAAAAGTGCATTTGCATTCCAAGACTAATTTATCCAAGCCATGTGAAATTTCCAAGTCTTACAGGCCAGGACACAGGCTGTCTCAAATTGAGGGAAGAGGGCTTTGAGGAGCCTGCTGGTCAGTGCTGTGAGGGAAAGGAGGCGAGAGACAGGGATAAAGGCCACAAGTGGACATCAGGAAGGACTGAAGCACTTGAGGTTTGTGCTCTGTCAGCAGAAGGGGCTCATGATGTGGATACAGTGTGGACTATGGTCAAATGATGGGATCTGGGGAAGGTCATAATCGTAGCAATTGCTCCGTAAATATTTGCCCAGATTTAGGAGTGAGCCATACAGGAAAGTAGGACATGGGATTTGGACGGGAGAGTAGGGACAAGCCTTTCAGTATCCAGAACTGATAGGAAGCGCCACACAAAGGGAGCACCTGATGGTATGTAACAGTTCATCCAGGCCAGTTCACCCTGTCCTGTCCCTAGATTTGCACAGTTCTTGATAAGGGAGACCAGCTTCTCATGAGATGCTTGCTGGGGATGTGTGGGGTTATCCTCAGTTCTAAAGTTACTACTTCAACTAATGTGAAATACCCATTTATACTTCTCAACTTGTTTTTGTAAGGATGGAAATGATGTAAAATGGTTTTTGTACTTTACAGTCTTTTTCAGTCAAAAATAAGCATGATTTGACTGAAAATAAATGGGATAGTATAAGCTTTAACTGAATAAGATATAAGTTGGCTTTCTTAATTTTATTGCCTCATTTTCTGAACCTCTGTTTTTTTGGATGCAGAACTTTCCAGAGTATTGATTTTTAATTTTTTGGTCTCTCTCATTTTCTCTTCTCTCTTCCTCCCTCTTTCTCTTCTTCTCTCCCTTTCTCCCTCTCTTTCCCTTTTTCTCTAAAATGAAAAATAAATTTGGAGAGTTTCTTTACCTTTTTTTCCTACCTTTCTGTTGAGATGATAATATTTTGATTTCCAGGAGGTTTTAGTGTTCACTGATTTATTTTTTATAGAACTTTGCTCTCGTTTCATAAATATAAGAGCTTCTCCTAACTCTACGTATTATTCAAAGTTTTCTTCTGCTTCTGCTTCTGCTTTATCTGTGTTTCTTCTCTTTCTCTCTCTCTTTTTTTTTTTTTGCAGTGTTTCTTTTTGTCTCATGTTTGAGGCTTTCTTGAGGAGATTATTTAGTATGCAGAATTTCATTTAGTCCTACCAGGTTTTATTTATTTATTTTATTTTATTATTATTCTTTTTTTTGAGACGCAGTCTCGCTCTGTCGCCCAGGCTGGAGTGCAGTGGCGAGATCTCAGCTCACTGCAAGCTCCGCCTTCTGGGTTCATGCCATTCTCCTGCCTCAGCCTCCCGAGTAGCTGGGACTACAGGTGCCTGCCACCGCACCCAGCTAATTTTTTTGTATTTTTAGTAGAGACAGGGTTTCACTGTGGCTTCAGTCTCCTGACCTCCTGATCCGCCCGCCTTGGCCTCCCAAAGTGCTGGGATTACAGGCATGAGCCACTGCGCCCGGCCCTAGTCCTACCAGGTTTTAATGAGGCACCCTACCCTGCCTCATTTTTGCTTGAAGCAAGAGGTCACAGATTGTCCCTAAGGCTTCTTCCCAGGAACCTTCTCCTCCAAACTTCTTCTAACCACTGCCTTCTCACATTCTGAGGAAACAGGGGTTGTTATTCCCTCACTTACACCAGATGCCTCATTCCCATCTGCACCATGGGACTAGTTCCTGCCCTGTAAAGGTGTTTAAAGAACCTCCCCAGGTGAGACTGGCTCAAGTCACACTGTGCTCTGCTGGGGGCTTGACCTTACTTATCTGTGACAAGATGTCACCTGTGATTTATTCCGTGATAAAAAGGGAAGCAGGAGCCCTAAATGATTTTCTGGTTGACTGCTAACAATTTTCTCTTGTCTGAGTTGGTCATCTACCTCTTCCCAAGGATGAGATACACATCAGTATCATCAGAGGCTTTCAGCTTAGGACTCCTTTTGTGACATGGCCCTTTCTGAAGTTAATCATGGGCCTCCCGTGCTTCATGTCCTGTGAGAAATAGTGTCGTCTCCACAAATTACTTCACCTCAAATTATTTGTTTGGGCCCCTGTAGTTTTCAGCTTAAAAAAAAATTCTAAATGCTTTATCCTTAGCATAACATAATAACAGTTACATGGGCTGGGTACGGTGGCTCATGCCTGTAATCCCAGCACTTTGGGAGGCCGAGATGGGTGGATCATGAGGTCAGGAGATCAGGACCATCCTGGCCAACATGGTGAAACCCTGTCTCTACTAAAAATACAAAAATTTGCTGGGCGTGATTGTGCGTGCCTGTAATGCCAGCTACTCGGGAGGCTGAGGCACGAGAATGGCCTGAACCCAAGAGGCAGAGGTTGCAGTGAGCCGAGATCATGCCACTGCACTCCAGTCTGGCGACAGAGCAAGACTCCATCTCAAAAAAAAAAAAACAAAAAAACCAGTTATATGAAATCAGATTTCTAAGGCTTTATGTGGAAGCAGTCCATGGAGGTGCCTTCACCCTAATGCGTTCACTCCATTCACACTAACGGAATCTATCCAGAGTGAAGTAGCCATTTCCAGAATATGAAAAAATTTATGTGTTCAATAGACAATAAGAAATATAAATTTATAATATTGGTAGTGCAACCCTACTATTTATAGTAGATAGGATAGAAACACTTCAGTAACTAAAGCATTTAGTACAATTATCTTCAATTTTGTGGTTGTTGTTGTCATAATGTATTTGCTAACATGTCCTAGAAATAGCATCTTTCATTTGGGAGGTGTACTTTATAAATATACGTTGATCAATAAGTGCTTTTATTATACTTTATCCCAAATATTGTGACATGTTCCTCTTATGGAAGGTCATTGCTACTTTTCCTGCTAACTCTCCTCCTGTTGAAAATCGCAATTTAATATTTAATTGCTCTTCACCCTGATTTAGTATAAATCTTCTGTATTCATTTGAAGTCTTATGAGGTTGAATGTTATCTTGCTATTCAGCGGTGTGCCATCACTTCACCTTATAGGTATTTGTGAAGACTTTATTCACATGATGCTCTCAAGCTTGGAGTTGAAATACTAGGATTCATTCAATAGATTAGGATATTAGGGTCCATCGAACAGATGCATAGAAATCAGTCACCATTTCACCCGAAGTTACATTCAAATACTTAGTTTTATTAAATGCATCTCTACTGCTTAGAATATCCGGTTTTGCCTTACAGTAAAATTGGGTAGGCTGACTACCTACTAGTAACACATTTGTAAACATACCAGAGGAAAAAAGCCTACTTTTACTTATATAGCAAATACCTTCTCTTAAAAAGAGGTAACTTTTTAAAGATTGTGTCCAAATTGGAAAACTTACCTGAGAATAACAAAAAAGTACAAGACCAATACTGCCTATCTTTTTCTTTCACCCTTAGCCATATGGAGGACAAGCTGGCTTTAGCACAGCTATGGCACAGACTACAGAGTGCATGAGAAAAGAAACGATGGGGCCACCAACAGTGTGGAAGGGAAGGAGCACTATAGTGAGCAGGAGCTTGGACATATGAAGGCTCCAGTGAGATTCTTAAATTCTGTGTGTCTGGCAAACGCTAGCAGTGAAGAGATGTTAAGTTCATACATCTTCCCCTTGAAGAAAAGCAACATCCTAAGATCTCAATAAACAAAAAATCCTTTATTTGGTTTAGAAGATCCTAGAAAAGTTAACTCAAGATCTGACTAAAATCTTAAAGATGTTCCCTGGTAGAACATGTTTTTGTTTGTTTATTTTTAAGAATCACAAAGTGAATCCAGTTCCTTGCACGTTGCAAACCTCTAAGAGATCCCTTTCACCCTCTAAGTCCTGCAGTTTGGATTACTGACAGCATCTCCTGTAATCAATACAGCATAATTGGATTATTACCAAAGGCAAAATAATATATTTGCTGTTTTTTAGTTTTTAAAAGCTAGTATTTTAAAAATACGAGTTTCATCATCTTTACCATCTAGGTAATAAAATACATATGTGCCCCCACACATGTTTAAATAACCAATATCGTAATTAATATTTTTTCCAGAAATAAAATTCTTAAATCTTTATACAAAGTTTTGAACGTAAAATAGTTTGTATCCCTAGCTATTATTTTCTTAACTTCTGTTTTCATTTAGAAATATTTGCTTTTGACCACAATCATCTTCACTAAACATTTTTCATCTTTGTCCTCCTTTGATTTGAAACCCATAGCTAATATAATTTCTTAGTTCTCTTTGCTTGATGCAGTTTTTAAAAGGTCTATTTATTCTGAGTCAGCTTACAATGTCTTAAAAATAAGCAAGGAAAGAAAAAATAAGGAGGGAGTAGAGGGGAGGAAGAAACAAAAAAATATTCAGTTATGAACTGTTGACTTTTTCTATGCTTTGTTTAAATGTCTAATCTTAAAGGGGGTATGGTGGAATCCTGCTCTTTGAACCAGCCATTAGGAGGTGCTCACAGTTTAGAACAAACTCTTCAGACCTTTAAGACTTGTTTAGTTTTTCTGTTCTGTAGAACTTATTTTTAATTTTAGAAATTTTCTTTCACTTGAACATACCACTTGTAAAAATTGTCTAGCTGACAGCTCTGGGAACCAAAGTCATCCAATTAGTCCAAAAAACAAATGTTTTATGGCATCTATCACCACAGAACACCAATAGGCCCTCAGACAACCACATCAGGTTGAAAGAAAAACATGTATTTGAGAAGGAAAGCCTTCTTGGCTATTTTGCTTTCAGAGAGAAATGGTTGATATTAACTGGTGGTAAGGCAGTGGTCTTCAGGAAGTGTTTCCAAGGGCTATATCTAATTTTGTAAAGTAAAAGGGCATATTTGTATCTGAAATATGCCTACAGGATAGAGTGTACTTTCTTTTCTTTTCTTTTTGCGACGCAGTCTTGCTCTATCACCGAGGCTGGAGTGCAGTGGCACGATCTCAGCTCACTGCAACCTTCGCCTCCCAGGTTCAAGTGATTCTCCTGCCTCAGGCATCCTGAGTAGCTGAGATTACAGGCTCGTGTCACCACGCCCCACTCTCACAGCTGTTTATTATAGACACATTCACACCGTTAATTTTTCATTTTTGTTTTACTATTATTGCTTTTTATTTGCTATAACCGACCCAGACTGGCAACTTGACAAGCCTTTGACACAAGTGTGGACATGTTTGGAGCAAAGAAGGCTAAAGGACAAGTATGCACCATCTTTTGGTGGGTTTTCCTTGGCCCCTAAAGCACTGTTTGGAGGAGAGTAAACAGTGTTAGCCTACTTATTTATAATAGAAGTTATTGTTAAGGGGTTATAGGTGTTTGTACAAATAGTACAAGTATGAAATGCTGTGCATGAATTACTTAACTGATTTAATGATGGCTTCCATAATCTTGTGTCATTTATCAAGTTCAGTGTGACAATCAAATATTGACATTAAATTTTAATTAAAAATTTTCCATATTAAAGGAAATCAATGCACAAAATTTCAAAATTATATGCCTGAGAAAACAGGAAGCAAACTTTATTTTATTTTATTTATTTATTTCTTGAGATGGAGTCTTGCTCTGTCACCCAGGCTGGAGTGCAGTGGTGCAATCTCGGCTCACTGCAACCTCTGCCACCCGGGTTCAAACGATTCTCCTGCCTCAGCCTCCCGAGTAGCTGGGACTACAGGCATGTGCCACCATGCTCGGCTAATGTTTTTGTATTTTTAGTAGAGACGGGTTTTCACCATGTTGATCAGATTGGTTGCAAACTCCTGACCTCAAATGATCCACCCACCTCGGCCTCCCAAAGTGCTGGGATTACAGCGTAAGTCGCTGCACCTGGCCTAACTTTAAAACAATTATTATTACTTGGAGTCAACTCCTAGCAAATGGGAATGCTTATCTTATTTCTTTTCATTTCTTTGGCACCCAACTCATAATGTCTTAAGTCCAAGCATTTGCCAGGACTTAAGAGAGGCATTAGGCGTGCACTGCATAATGTTGATGATGACACCTACTGGCAGCACAGGATTTTGCACCCTAGTTCCATAAGACACTGAAGCCCTTTGTTACCTATCTAAAATAAAGATATTTGAAACCTGTACTTTTATATTATGAATTAAGTCAAATTTCACTAGAAAAGTCTTATTGGAATATGATTATCAGTTCATATAAGCTAAATTATGCTGTGCCAAAAAAACTCCCTAAAACTCTGACAAAGGTTTATTTCTTACACACACTGCCTGTCAATCTCAGATTATTAATAATGAAAGATGTGAAGTGAAGATTGAATGTGAATTCTGCCTCCAACCCCACCGTTAATTACTAGTAAAGAGTCCCAAGGAAAATCAGTGAATATTTCTCCCCTTAGCCATTGATTTGTGATGTGGTCATGTATTAAAGTCTCTATTTTGGAACATCTTTTTCTGTCATGGATCAGTCTTTCTGTATTTGCATCACTTCCAAACTATTTTAATTGTTACAGCTTCATGATGCATTTACTGTATGAGAAGACTTTCACTTACTTCCTCTTTTTCCTCTTACTGATATGTTTTCTAAAAAATTTTGTAATTCTCACCTGATTATTCTTCCAGGAAAAGTTTAGTATTATTTTGTCAAATTACCACAAATGACATTTGATTTTATTTAAATGGCATGAAACTACAAATTAATTCTATAATAATTAATAACATATTGAGTCTTCTCATCTAAGTATTTTATATCTCTCCAACATATTTATAATTTTATTCATATTAGATGTGTTTTTATAAAAATTTATCCTTGGAATGTTATATTTTGTTATAATCCCTAAGAATTTTTTACATAATTTTATTTTCACATTTGCTATAGTATCTGCATATGAGTATGCTACTGCTTTTGTATTTTCCTCTTGTAAAAAATAAAATAATTGTATGCATTTTCCATAGGATGACATTTTGCATTTTCTCTAAATGAGTTACTATTTTTCGTCTTGTGTTTATATCTGTTAGTTCTGTATGTCTTAAAACATTGGCTAGGCCGGGCGCGGTGGCTCACGCTTGTAATCCCAGCACTTTGGGAGGCCGAGGCGGGCGGATCACGAGGTCAGGAGATCGAGACCACGGTGAAACCCCGTCTCTACTAAGAATACAAAAAAATTAGCCGGGCGTGGTGGAGGGCGCCTGTAGTCCCAGCTACTCGGAGAGGCTGAGGCAGGAGAATGGCGTGAACCTGGGAGGCGGAGCTTGCAGTGAGCCGAGATCTCGCCACAGCACTCCAGCCTGGGCGACAGAGCGAGACTCTGTCTCAAAAAAAAAACAAAAAAACTTTGGCTAAAACCTTCTAGTAACAATGTTAGAGGCTGGGCGTGGTGGCTTTAGCCTGTAATCCCAGCACTTTGGGAGGCTGAGGTGGGTGGATCACTTGAGGTCAGGAGATCGAAACCAGCCTGGCCAACATGGTGAAACTCCATCTCAACTAAAAATACAAAAATTAGCGCGGTTCATGCCTGTAATCCCAGCTACTTGGGAGGCTGTGGCAGAAGAATTGCTTGAACCCAGGAAGCAGAGGTTGCATTGAGCCAAGATCGTGCCACTGCTTGGGTGACAGAGTGAGAACCCATCTCAAAAAAAACAACAACAAAAAAGAATGTTAAATGCTATTATTGCTTTTTCTAGACTTAATGGTAGGGTCTCATGGGTTTTATCATTAGGGATTTTTAAAATCATGTTGATTTTAAATGATTATGAATAAATATTTTAATTATCAATAATAAATGTTTTAATTATTAATAACTTGATTATTAATAATAATTTAATCATGTTGATTCTGTACCCACTGGTATTTCCCAAAATTGTGACTGTTGAAGTTTATCTGATAGCTTTATTTCAAAAATTATGATCATGTTTTCTTAATTAACCTAATAATTTAAGGTATTATAATAATAAACTATATAATATTGATTCCTTCTGCATTCCTGAAATAAATCCTACTTGATGAATATAAATGTTTAAAATCACAAATGAAATCTTACAAATAGAGCTTAGCACTATATAAAAAAATCATTTGGAAATGAGTTGGCATTTTTAAAAAATTGATATCCTTGGAAGAATTTGTCATTTTATCTATTTCTAAAAGCATTGTTAATTGTATTTATCACATATTTTTATTTCACATTTGCTAATAATGTTATTAGACATTTGCTTTTATTCTTTTTTTTAAATACTTGGTAATTTAAACAATTTCCTATTAACTAATTTTGTTATCTAATTCTTCTTTTAATCCATGTTGGTCTTATTTTCTTTTTCTAAAATTTAGTATGTTTGCATTCTTTAAAACATATAGAAAAATATTTGTACTTATGAATTAACTTTTATGCACCAATTTTGCTTTGATGGTTTTGTTCATTTTTATCTCTTCCTTAGTCCAATAGTCACTTTAACAGGTTTGTTTTCATCCTCAAGTGGTAAAGTCTTGTTTCCAGTAACAGAAAAATTTATACTTTACATTCAATTGTTGTCAGTTAATATGGTGTATGATTTCAGTTTCTTTGGATTACTGACTGTTTTGGGTCTGATACCAATTTTCATTCATGCTTCTTGCGTATTTTACATGAAGGAAGTTACTGGTTATGTCAAGAACTATGACAGATTGAGATTTTACCCTACTTAACGAGTTAGCTTTCATGGCTGTATGGAAGACAATATATTGTCAGAGACAATGTATTTTATTATTCACAGTAATAGCAGTAGCTGGAGTATCATCATTTTTGTGTCAGTTCCCCATGCCCCAAATTCACACAGGATGGGTGAAGAGGGCCAGATGACACCAACACACAGAATGGATGCATTACAAGAGAGGAATCCTAAACTTTGGGCATCTGATTCTTTTATAAAAGGCAGTAGGCATGCCTCCCTTTTTTCCTGGAAGGAGATATCTTCATTGTGCTGGGCTGCAAGCATGTCTGACCTTTGCTTTGGAGGCAGACAATCTCTCCATCTTCCTGGACTATAAGCAAAAACCAGCTCTTCGCTCCAGAGGGTAACATTATCTCTTTACTCCAAGGTAATTGTCTATACAGACATCCTAGAAAATACATTCTCGAACAAAGGCATCTATTGGCTGTATTTGCAAGATGTGCAGAAATGCAAGACACCCATGGATAATTTTCTCCTGAGATATGAATAGAGGATAAATTTTTATCTATATTAGTTCTACCTTGATCAAATTCTTCAAAATTGTTTTTGTCAACTCAGTATAGACATAGATATAAAAACAGAGATGTTTGCCATGTGTAACTATCTCTGTCTATATCTAGCTATCTGGATACAGAGAATGTTGCTATGTTTAACAGTATATATAGATGATAGATAAATGATAAGGTTATAGATTTAAAATGTTATTCCCTATGTTCTTAATAATTTTATGTATTTTAAACCATTCAACTTTAGAAATTCAGTATTATTTCTTTTACTGTTTATATAATTTTGTCAATATATAATAACCCTTTTTAGTCCCATTTGTGTAAATTTTCACATGTTTATTGTTATTTAAATCTGTTTCTTAAAAATAATAAATTATTGGATTATTTTCATTCAATCTGATACATTTCACTTTTTTCTTTTTCTTTTTTTTCTTTTTTTTTTGAGGCGGAGTTTCGCTTTGTTGCCCAGGCTGGAGTAGAGTGGTGTGATCTTGGTTCACTGTGACCTTCGCCTCCCGAGTTCAAGTGATTCTCCTGCCTCAGCCGCCCAAGTAACTGGGACTACAGACGCACACCACCACACCCGGCTAATTTTTGTATTTTTAGTAGAGATGGGGTTTCACCATATTGATCAGGCTGTTTTTGAACTCCTGACCTCGTGATCCACCCGACTTGGCCTCCCAAAGTGCTGGGATTACAGGTGTGAGCCACCACGCCCAGCCCATTTCACCTTTTTAATAGAAGAGTATGAACTGTATTCATTAATTATGTTGGCCTGACATATCATTTTTTTTTTTTTGAGACAGGGTCTCTTTCTGTTGCCCAGGCTGAAGTGCAGTGGCAGGATGACTGCTCGCTGCAGCCTTAACCTCCCAGGCTTAAGCAATCCTCCCACCTCAGCCTCCTGAGTAGCTGGGACTACAAGTGGGCACCACCATGCCTGGCTAATTTTTGTATTCTTTGTAGAGACAGAGTTTTGCCATGGTGCCGAAGCTAGGCTTGAACTCCTCGGCTCAATCTATTCACCCACCTCAGCCTCTCAAAGTGCTGGGATTACAGCCATGAGCCACCGTGCCCAGCCTGTTGTCTGCTTTTTTGTTTCCTCACCATTTGGCCTCTGTTCTGTAGGCTGTTTTGTTTACTTTGTCTTCTCATTACTTCAGAACACAGACATCCAGTGTTTAATTCTGTCTGTGGTTATCTCATAATTATTAAGATATATTCATAACTATTTGTTTATTAATCAAAATAGCAATAAGAAGACCCTTGTTTATTGTACTTCCTTTACCATATCTTTCTCAGTCTTTAATAATTAATCTGGTTACATAAACTTTGTCATTAATACATCTATACATATTTCTCTTTTCAAGAAATTGGAGTTTTTAAGTGGTTGCATTTGTATTACCCTAATAATGCCAATTATTTTGAGTTTTCAGCGTTAGTTTTATTCTCTGTAGTCATTGTTTGCAGTGGCTGTAGGAACGCTACTGTCACAAGTTGAAGGCCAAGAGAATTGTTCCTAAATTATCATTTGTGCTTTAGAGCTAAGGTAGAAGTGAATCAGAATTCCGCTAAATGTGGGCAGCCAGCCAAAGGGAGTAAAATTAACCCCTCCATACACAGTAGGCAGAATGACGAGGAAAAAGGGCTGAGTGCAGTGGCTCACGCCTGTAATCCCAGCACTTTGGGAGGCCAAGGTCACTGGATCACTTGAGGTCAGGGGTTCGAGACCAGCCTGGCCAATATGGTGAAACCCCATCTCTACTAAAAATACAAAAATTAACCGGGTGTGGTGGCACATGCCTGTAATCACAGCTACTCAGGAGGCTGAGGCAGGAGAATAGGAGAATCCCTTGAGCCTGGGAGGTGGAGGTTGCAGTTAGCTGAGACTGTACTACTGCACTCCGCACTCCAGCAGCCTGGGCGACAGAGTGAGACTCCCTCTCAAAAAAAAAAAAAAAAAAAAAAAGAATGTTGAAGAAAAAGAATGGCTCAAGGCAAGGAGTCTCTTTCTGTTGCCCAGGCTGAAGTGCAGTGGCAGGATCACTGCTCACTGCAGGCTTGACCTCCCAGGCTCTGCAAATGTGAAATTCACGACATACTTCCAAGAATCCTAGGAATAAGCTTTTCTTTTCCCCTTATCCAAAGCTTCTACTGGGGGCAGTGTATGTTTCTATTCCCTGTTCCCTTCTTTTCCCCTCTCCTACTTCCTTGAATCTCCAGTACTGTTTTACCCACCGCAGGCCTCAAACTTTATAGTCTAACAAGTATAGTTTTTAAAGTAACCCAAAATGCATGAGGATACTTATCTAAATCTTCATGGGCTGCCAGAGCAAAATACCATTGACTGGGTGACTTAAACAACAGAAATTTCTTTTCTCACAGTTCTAGAGGCTAGAAGTCTGAGAATGGGGTGCCAGCACGATGGAGTTCTGGTGGAGGCCCTCCTGCTGGCTTACAGATGGCGACCTTTCTTCTGTGTGCTTCCATGGCCTTATGATGATATATTGGTGTAGTTCTCTGTCTCTTCTTATAAAGTTAAAATTCTATTGGATTAGGACTCCACCCTTATGACCTAATTTACACATACTTACCCCCTAAAAACACTATCTCCAAATACAGCCACATTGGGATTAAGGCTTCAATATGGGAATTTTGGAGGCATACATTGCAGTGCTTCATTCATACTATAACCTAGGCCAAAAAGCCCTTCCCACTTTTCCTTAAATAGACAACTTGCCTTCATCTGTCAAGACTCGTTGAAGGGTCATCCCTGCCAGGAAACCTTGATTGAATCCCTAGGTGAAGCTACAAGCTCTGGAGCTACATGGCACCTTCCTGCCTGTGAAGAGCTTTCCCTCATCTGTTAGTGTTTGACTACCTCAATTTACCCTAAGTTCTTCGAGAGCAGAGCTGGTTTCTTACTTACTTTGAGACTCTTAGTGCCTTGGGCAGTAACTGGCTCAAAATAAGCCTGTGACCAATGTTGGATAAACTTAAAGCACAGAAATTAGACCATCCATGTTGAGTGAGGCTCCTGGAAATCTTAGGCAGACAGGAGGAGGAATGGTTGTTGAGGAGGGAGGGAGTGATAGTGGGGAGGTGCAGAGACCCGAGTCTTTGGTGCCAGAGATCTGGATCTTATTGCATGACCACTAGGGCTTTTGGGGCCACTGGCAGGGGACCTACAAGTTTGCACCAGTTGATTTCGGCCAAAGCCTTTTTCAGAAATGCACATTTTGTGAATTAGTAAACATTTGCCACAAAGGGAACTCATTTGCCATCTGACATCTGGGAAATTCTGCTACATAGCTAACTTGCACAGAAGACATGTACTTCATAATGTGGTAGAAATCAGTACAGCAAAATTGTCAGGGGTCTATAGAGAGTAATATTAATCTCCCCATGCAGTCTTTTTTCATAAAATCTCTTTGCAGTAAAAACAAGGCCTCATGGTGGTAAGCATGTCCTTTAAAGATTAAGTGAGGATCAGTGACCCTTGAATTTGGTTAGAAAATAATAATATATTTTCAAGTCTAGTATGATCAAAAAGATTTGATGTGCCCTTTAAGAACATAAAGATGGAAAAATTGCCACCAATCTAATTATTTCCACCATTATTTAGCCTGCTATTCACATACATCAGAGGAAAGGGGAAAGTTTTGAGGGTCAGATCTTTGAGCCAGACTCTTTTTTCTCTTTCAAGAACATACAGAACCCAAACTACATACTCTTTTCTGATCATGACCTTTGATCAACAGATTTTCACAAGATGCTAAACATTTGGGGTGAAGTGAAACGTTCTTGCATTCACTTAACAGAAATGCTTTTTTAGTTGGCGGGCAGAGATTTATTTTTGAAATCTGGACTGTTTGCTTTTTTTTGAACTGCTTGCTTATTTCCCCATTAGAGGCTAATGGTATTGTTCCATTTAGCACCACCTTCTCTGCCTTGTCTGGAGTGCATTCCTGCTTTCCTGAGGCCTCCCTGGAAAGCTCTCCTCACCTGTCCCAGGTTTCCACCAATTCTGTGGTCACCAGATCTCTTCCCCAGTATTGTGAGTCTCACAGTGGAGTTGTGGTATGTCAGGAGGCACAGCACAAGCATCCTAAGTTCCTGCTCTGCCCTTTGCACATTCTTTTTTTTTTTTTTTTGAGACGGAGTCTCGCTCTGTTGCCCAGGCTGGAGTGCAGTGGCATGATCTCTGCTCACTGCAAGCTTTGCCTCCTGGGTTCACGCCATTCTCCTGCCTCAGCCTCCCGAGTAGCTGGGACTACAGGCGCCTGCCACCAGGCCCGGCTAATGTTTTGTATTTTTAGTAGAGACAGGGTTTCACCGTGTTAGCCAGGATGGTCTCGATCTCCTGACCCCGTGATCCACCCACCCTGGCCTCCCGAAATGCTGGGATTACAGGCGTGAGCCACTGCATCTGGCCCCTTCTGCACACTGTTACTTTGTGATCTCCCTTACCTAATCCTTTCCAGCTCCATTTCTGAGCAATGTAAGGCTAAAAACAGCCAAGCTTTTTCTCGCCAGCAGAGTCTGAAGAAGGCTTTATCTTACCAAGGCCTGCTAGGTTTTGTTTTGTTTGTTTTCTTTGAGGGCTTGAAGCCCAGCACTGTGGCTCATGCCTGTAATTCCAGCACTTTGGGAGGCTCAGGCAGGAGGATCGCTTGAGCCCAAGAATTCAAGGCCAGCCTGGGCAACATAGCAAGAAAAAAAAAGAAGAAGACTTGAAGACTTAGGTAGTTTTCATGTAAATTATCACAATCTTTTTAGAATACAGACAGTCCCTGGTTTAGGATAGTTTGACTTAGATGTTTTTTCACTTTACAATGGTGCAAAAGTGATACGCATTTAGTAGAAACCATACTTCCAATATCCACACAATCATCCTGTTTTTCACTTTCAGTACAGTATTTAATAAATTACATAAAGTATTCAATGTTATTTTATAATAAATTAGCTTTGTGTTAGATGATTTTACCCAACTGCTCACTAATGTAAGTGTTCTGAAGACTTTTAAGGTAGGCTAGGATAAGTTATGATGTTCAATAGGTTAGATGTATTAAGTGCATTTTTGACTTACAATATTTTCTACTTAGAATGGGTTTATTGGGATGTAACCCCATCATAAGTCAAGGAGCATCTGTATACTTTTGTACTTTTATATTTCCCTTTACTTCTATAAATACCTCAATTTGCTTTTTCGAGACAAGTAAAGAAAATAACTAAGAAAGGGAAAGATGTATTGTCTATCTTATAAAGACATTTTTATTAGATCAATCTATTAGTCTAAGACTTATTAAATAATCCTGTATATAATGTAATTTATAATTAACAAGATTAAATGAGTTTTTCTAGAACTGGTGAATCTATTGAATGTGGTGATTGTTGCTTTTAAATTTAAGTAAATTATTTTGCTGTAGTATTTTTTTTCTTAAAGCAGAAATAATAAATACAAAGGCCTTTGGGTTAGATGCTGCTCTGACTCAGACAGCAATTTATGCTACACAATGAATTGGTTTTTGTTGACATAGAAGAGTTATAATTTTGCTTTGGTTTTGCAAATAAAAAGCCACCAATTTCTCCAGAAGTTCTTGTCACGTTATTAGTTACATGTTGCTATTTGCTTAAAACCCATCAGAGAAACAATTTTAATTGTTTTTTAAATGGAGGATTAACAAAAAGATTCAGGCCCAGGCAAGTGTTCTTTTCGATAATGCTATAGTAATGACAAAAGTCTAGAGTATTTAGAAATATTTAAAACTATGAATGGATGCCCTGGAAAAATTGCCTTCATTGACAACTGAGTTAATTATAGTAGTTCTGTTATTCAAAGCTCTGTTATTTAGCTGTAAAAAATCATTGTAGGTTAAAAATGGACTCACAGCTTCCCTATAGGTATAGTATTTTACATACTTTAAAAAAGACTTGATTCTTTTCCAAACCCAATGATACAAATACTCAAAAATAATATGTACACTCAAAATAGTTATTCTGTGACATGAAATCTGAGTTGTTTATATTTTAGATATTGTAATATTTTTATTTCAAATTTTAAAAAACAACTCAGTAGAATTAGGTGCCCATAATAGAAATATATTAGGTAAGCATAGTTGAATGTGCATTTCATAAATTTTATTTTAAAAGAATCATGGCTAATCTGTGTCTTTTGTTTTCTATGCAGCTCTCTGGGAGACCAGAATGTGGCTATCATGGAGCCCTTCGATTTTAACAGAGATCCTTTCTCTATAACTAATTCAACGCATGGCTATATGGGTAATTTTGAACAAGTGGATCTTTCTCCAACCTGAAAGGCTGCCAGGACAAAGAGGGAGTGAGAAAAAGAGGGTTTCAAAAGGAGTCATAGAGAACCACAAAATAATCACGAAGCACTTCTGTATTGCCACAATCTCCTTACAGAAGTGCATTGAGAGGTGGTGATATGGAACAGAGAGGACACATCATTGCAATAAAATACTCTGTAATACCTGGGAAAAGAGTTGGAAATGATTTTGTCATCAAACAGAACACTAAAACTGTAGGAAGTATGACTATGTCTGCTGGTGAGGAATATTTAAAGAATTATAGCTCCCCTCATTATGTTTCAGATATTCACATCACAGTGAAATATGAAATATTAGAAATATAAGACTAGAAATATAAAATAGAAACTGCCATTCCAACTTTTATATATCACATTTAATGAAAAAACCTTTCAGCCAAATATTATACAAGTGCATAAATTATGATTAGTTACTGTGAATTTAGATATGACTATTTTATTGAATCCAATGTGTCAGAATAAATTATTAAAGAGGGCTCAATCTTTCAGGCCTGTGAAATCCTCACGAATGGAATACATTCTGAGTCATTGCATAGTAGTGATACTGCAGTAAGTGGAAGGAAGTTTTGATTTTGCAAATGGCAATGAAAATCCTTTCATAGAACCCATGAAAATGAAAACAATATCAATGAATTAAAACAGTTTAAAATATGTACTGTATCTGTTAAATTTCAGTTAAAAAGAAAACTAAACAAGTAATAACTGAGAATATGGCAAGGGGCGATTCCTGGGAGTAAAGTCGAAACATTATTTATAACAGGGCCAGGTGAGACACAGGGTAACTTGGTTCTGAGTCCAGACATTTGATCTGATGTTGCTTAAATATTCCTTGTCAAAGAGAAAATTGATGCTAGATCCTGGAGCCCGGCTGAGCCCACAAATGGGGATCCAGTGGGGATACATTGCCAAAAGATGGAATTCTATAACAAAAGTTCTACAGTTTCAATATGTGTCTCTTTATGATGTCAGGTAGGCTGAGTGTAAGGGGAGTAAGTGATCTGTTAGAAATAAGATTGAATACAAGAGGCAAGACCAGGTCCGGGATGGTTTGGAATTCATTCATTCATTTTCAAGCATTGCACATGTGCATGAAAATGTGAATTTTAGAGTAAAGAATTATCTACACATGAAGTTGAAAAGAGACACCTATTGAAAGAACCCCAAGAGGAAAATCATGTTAGAGGGACATTTTATGAGAATTTTTTAGTAGTAGAATATTTTGGTGATTAGAATCAGGGAGTACACTCGGGAAACTGTTACAGTGTTTCCAATTCAGGTGTGGCATGATAATATCTTGAAATTTTAACTGTGTTTGCTTTTCTACACATCCTTCTTCTTCATCTTCCTCTATTCAGTCAGAGGTTTTAAGGAAAATTAGGATGACTAAGGCAGGGTTGCAAAGAACCGTCAGTGTTAAGTTTTTGAGATGTAAAACAGATTTTGAAACTTGTTAAGAGCCAAAAGTCTTGCAAGTTAAGGGGGCTTTAATGACAAGCGTGGTTATTCTTAGAGAAAAAAAAAGATTTGTACAAAAAAGCAGGGGTCTTTTCAAAAATGGTAGGTTGAGAAGTCTATGTGTAGGCCAGGTGTGGTGGCTCATGCCTATAATTTCAGCACTTTGGGAAACTGAGGCAGGTGGATCACTTGAGTTCAGGAGTTCGAGACCAGCCTGATCAACATGGTGAAACCACATCTCTACTAAAAATACAAAAATTAGCTGGGCATGGTGGCAGGCACCTGTAATCCCAGATATTATGGAGGCTGAGTCAGGTGAATCACTTGAACTCGGGAGGCAGAGGTGGCAGTGAGCTGAGGTCATGCCACTGCACTCCAGCCTGGGCGACAGAGCAAGAACTCCATCTCAAAAAAAAAGTCTGTGTGTAATAAGTAATGGCTCAGGGGCCTGAAGACTTGACCTACCACCTGGTCCACTCCTCAGATGAATTTCTGGTAAGTAAAGATGATTGAAACTCCATGTAGTTGGGGAGAATTGAGAGAAAAGATGCATTACCCAGGTTCCAGTCAATAGTAGAAAGAATCCAAGCCCTTAGGGAAACTGTGTTGGCCATGGAACGTAGGCAGTAAAGTCGAAGTGGCTAGAAAAGAGCAACCAGAGTATCCCAAGCTCTGAGCAGGCACAAGAGGGTGGGAAACCAGGCACCGTGGTCAGGCTAACGAGGGAGCAGGATGACCACGGAGATGGCTGGTGAGCAGGAGAAGACATTCCAGCCGTGGACAGGATGAGTTAGGAGCCACAAAACCAAAGCTCAGCAATGCCAGTACATCTCCTCAGAAACCAAGGTGGGTGGATGCTGATGCCTTCAGACCAGTGCTTCTCAAAGGCATAGTCACCTGGAGGCCTTGTTAAAACACAGATTACTGGGCCCCTCAGCCAGAGTTTCTGATTCAGTGGGTCTGGGGTGGAGCATGAGGATTTGCATTTCTAACAATTTCTTGGGCAGTTCTGACGTTGCTGGCCAAGGACCTCACTTTGAAAAGCACTGTCCTAGACCAAATAGTCTAAGATGGTACCCACACCCTGCTTGCCACCCTTCTGCACACATACCCAGAACTTAAATGGCCCCTGGAGAGAAGTGAGAGAGGAAGAGAAAACACATCCTGATAGCCTGAGAAGTCACCCAAAATAGACTGTGTTTACACCCAAAAGTACTAAGTAATCACCAGTTTGAGTGAGGGAAACTTGACTGCCACAAAAATTTACCAACAGCAGAAATTAGGGCTTGAGGGTTAAATTCAGTCCAGTCGAAGAGAAAGAAATTGACCAGGTACACACCTAAGTCTTACTTATTACTATGAAAATTAGCATCCAGTCTGTACTAAATTTAGTACAGTTTGTACTCAATATTAGAACAAATGCTGAACTAAATTTTAAATACAAGTTTAGGACTCCAGGAAAGGAAACATCCCTAAAGGATGTTTTTGTGCTTTGTTACACTAAATCTTTCTTCTAAATAGTTTGCACTTTTTAGTTTTTTGTAGAGTCAGGGTCCTGCTGTGTTGCTCAGACTGGTTTCGAACTTCTGGCCTCAAGAGATCCTCCCACCTCAGCCTCTCAAAGTGCTGGGACTACAGACGTGAGCCAGTGCACCTGGCAGCATTGTGCTTTTTAACCTGCCTGGAAGTAAGATGTTTCTATAGCCCCAGCACCACCATTACACTACTCATCCTCTGGGCTCTTCAAAGAACAGAGAAAACAGGAGCTATGTCTGAGTGGATAGCCCTTCTGAGAACTATGAGAAGGCAGAACATCTGTGTGCTTGGAACACTACTCCCACATTCCCAGTTCTCCATCTGGGCCCCTGCACGAACAGACTTAGTGCCTCTTTTATGATTCGCTTAGGGGCCTCATGCACTGACAGCAAATAACAATGTTCAGTCTCCAGTGAAGTGGGATTCTCTCTTTGCAAGGGTCCAGTGTAAAAAGTAGGAGCCCGTCAGATGGCATCTTTACTTAGACAGCTGGTAGGGTTTGGCTCTTCAATTTTGCACTGGTTTGGCCCAAAATTGAATTGTGCATCTTTGCTTTTTGCATTTTCCCTATGCTGACAAGATCTATGTCAGTAATTTATAACTTGCACCAAAGCTGAGTGAACATTTATGAGATTCAGCTGAAATGAATCTATTATGTGTTACCTAATGTCCCCACATCTTTCAGCCTCTTGAAGTCAACTGTTTCTTTGCTACATGAGCCTCCATTCCGAGTAACTGATGGAAGACCAATGACTTCCTCACTATTCTAGGGATTCTTCAGTGGGTGCAGAGTATATATGCCTAATACGTGGTATTGTCCACACTTCTTACTCTGAACTCCAAATCACAGCCCCCACACACGTTGTTGTTTTATCTGTGCACTACCATTCTCTACTACTCACACTTCATCCAAAGCACAGACAAAACATCTTGTGGACGTTTTTAAAACCACCATTAACCCATTCAATTTATCCATTTGTTTTCCTATTGAGCACTAATATGTGGCAGCTGATGTTTTACAAAACAGCACTGAAAAACATCAGCTTAGTTTACTGTTGTAATTTCTACAGTGTATGGAGGTTTTCTAAAATGTAGGGGGCTAATTAACTAGGGTTGCAGCCGGAAGCAATAAGCCACTTGCTCCTGCCTATCAGTATCAGATGTCATGATTTCTAAGCCACAGGGGTTCCCTTCATGGGAGCTGCCTTTCTTCTGAGGGCCTAGCCTTGTGCCTTGGGATTGACTCCTGCTCTCACTGTCTCTATTGACATCTTTCTCTGGCATCTCTTTCCTCCAAGTCGAGGGACTTTTCTACAACTTTTCTCCCTTGAGCTACCAAAATAAAATGGAAAATTGATTTTAAAGGACCAGAATAATTTAGCTTACTTTGTCTCCTCTTAGTACTTGGCACCTTATGTTTCATATCGAAAAGTCCCATTTCAGTGTTTTCTCAAACAAAAGAGACACATGTCTTGGATAGGATTCATCAGAGATTAAAAGAAACCTATGCAGACCATCATCCATCTTGGAAAATGAAATCTGCCACAGTCATCAATGCAGCGGATCAGCAAAATATCCTATGAGATGGCTAAATAATCAATCTCTGTGGATTAGATTATGACAGAGGGGCAGATAGTGGACCCAGTCCTGAGGTGAAGTAAAGTGAAGATATACTGTTGTTCTCATAAGGGGAAATCAGAGATCTTTACTGTATTATTTTTTTCCTAATAGCATATAGAAAAAGCATTTGCCTGATCAATATCTTTTTTTTTTTTGAGACGAAGTTTTGCTCTTGTTGCCCAGGCTGGAGTGCAATGGTGCAATCTCAGCTCACCACAACCTCCGCCTCCTGGGTTCAAGCGATTCTCCTGCCTCAGCCTCCCGAGTAGCTGGGATTACAGGCATGCGCCACCATGCCCGGCTAATTTTGTATTTTTAGTAGAGACAGGGTTTCTCCATGTTGGTCAAGCTGGTCTCGAACTCCCAACCTCAGGTGAACCTCCCCCCTCGGCCTCCCAAAGTGATGAAATTACAGGTGTAAGCCACTGAGCCCGGCCTCTGATCAATATCTATATAACAGACCTCAGTGATGTGTTGACTAGTTTCAAAAAAAGAGACCACATCTGCAAAGTGGCTGCAATTAGATTTACTTCCTGAATATGTTTGTAATAATCCACCATCTTTCTTTAAGGCCATCTATTTTCAGCCTGGTTAAATAATTAGTTAAATGTGGATATGAGAAGAATCTTACATCTGCACACCTCTAGTCTTTTTTTGGTGGCACTAATTTGTGTCATTCCCAATTCAGTTCACTATTTAAAGGAAAAAGGCAGTTCAAAGGGCTAAAGAAGCATCCCTTCCTAATATCTCATGGGTTTAAGAACTAATATGGGTATTCTGGCATCAGCAGAGTGTATTTTTGCCCACTGTGTACATTCAAAAAGTGAGGAAATCACCTCATTTTATAAAATGCACAGTCACCCTGGTCAATGACCACAGATTCCTTTGCAGAATCTCTAGGGTCATTTAGAATTTATTATTTTGGCAAAGACACAAGGCGCTTCCTCAAAGGAACCTAGAATACTTTTCATTCCAGGCCTCTGAATCTGGAGATTAGTAAGAGGCCATACTTCTTTTTTGTGCCAAAACTCTAATAATGAGACCTATGATGTTTTAAATTATGAAAACCAGGTTGCTAATAGGCAGCAGTTCCTTTCAGTACAGGGGACACTATGATCTATTAGCCATCACCAATGACTCCTGAGGCATAAGCCATTTTGATCCCTGCTTTAACCTGCTGCCCACATTGGGAATGATGCCCACCTTGTTTCTGCGTTTCACACTAAAGTGCAGTCACTTGGTTTCTGCCACTCTCCACAATCCCATTATCCTCACTGAAGTTTGAAAGCCCATTTCAATGGGGGTAACTACCTATAGTTGACCTTAGCCACCTCAGTGTTATTTCCTAGTGCTTTGGTGAAGGGAGGTCCTCTGGGCCTTCCCAGATAACATAGTGAGGGGATAAAAAGCAGGTCACACACGATACATCAACACTAGACTTCTGTCTTTTTTCGTGTACCTTCCTCTACATTATTTCCTGGAAGTTCTGACACCTTAATTTATTTAGCCTTGACCACCACGGAGTCCAGGTTCCAGTCTACTGAACACCTAATCTGGTGAGCCACAAACGTATACTCAAGCATCATACATTTTGAATCCAGAATATCTGAAAAGTGCAATTACATTAATAAATGTGGCTTAACACAAGCCTCTCCTTTTTTTTCTCCCTGGTCTAGGTCCCTAAAATCCATTCCTACCATTCCTTGCCAAGTTTCTGCCAATATAAATTAGCAAAACCTTTCAATTCTTTCTATGTATAAACTATCTCCTCTCCCAAGTCGGCCTTTGTACCCATCCTCCTATAATTTGATTCTAGGAATGGGTCTAGAAGCAAGACGAGGTGATGGGGCAAATCTTGTGAAGAATCAGTAACACCAAGGAAGGTAAATGCCTGAAGTATGGCCCTTACAGCTGCTTCAGATGGATTAGGGAAGGTTTCTTCTACTTACAAGGAGGTTCAGTGAAATTCGGAGGTTCAGATCCATCAGGATCCACCCGAAAGTTCTCACTCTTTCTCAATAAATGCCTCAACTTTTACATGAGATACCAAGTTTTTTAATTCTGCAATATGAAGCATCAGACTTTGAGTCCAGTTTTCAAATACATTGGTCTCATATTTGGCTATGAAAGTAAGGTACATTTTAGGAAGCTCTTTTGCTTTCTTATCATGTCTTGAGCTTAACATTTAGAATCCTGAGCTCTTTAAGTTGTCTTTATTAGAAAGAAGTGGTGCAGTTAGAAATAGTCTACCTTAAAGTCTTTGTGGTTATTTATAATAGAATGTTTTAATATAGCAGCCTCTTTATTTCCCAATCTTTGTCTTTAATAGGTCCTTTATTTAATAATTGTATTAAATTATGTATTTACATTAATAATTAAATATGTTAAACAAAAATCTTTGAACATCACAGATATACAGATATTCCATTCTTTCCTGGCACTGATATTAATCTTTTATCTCTAATCTTTTTTTTTTGGAGATGGAGTCTTGCTCTGTTGCCCAGGCTGGAGTGCAATGAGACGATCTCAGCTCACTGTAACCTTCCCCTCCCAAGTTCAAGCAATTCTCCTCCCTCAGCCTCCCAAGTAGCTGGGATTACAGGCACTCGCCATCGTGCCCAGCTAATTTTTGTATTTTTAGTACAGATGGGGTTTCACCATGTTGGCCAGGCTGTAGGCTGGTCTCGAACTCCTGATCTCAGGTGATACACCTGCCTTGGCCTCCCAAAGTGATGGGATTACAGGCGGTAGCCACCGTGCCTGGCCATCTCTAATCTTAACTAAGCAGATAAGCTACCCCCGATGCTCCTCATTTTCAAAAACTGTTTCTTAGGACCACATTTAGTGCCAAATACTCTCTCAGAAAATCCTACCTGGATAAGCACAACTGCTTATCAGACAGGAGATGACTTAATAGAAGGTATTAGATTCTTTCTTCATTTCTAGAATGCCTGGAGAAGCAAAGGTCATTCATTGAAGATCTCTGTTAACTCTTAAATTTACCACTATTTTACTAAGGGGTAGGAAATTTCTTTTTTCTTTTATCTTATTTTAAGTTCATAGGTACATGTGCAGGTTTGTTAAATTTGTGTCATGGGCATGTGCTGTACAGATTATTTCATCACCCAGGTATTAAGCCTAGTACCCACTGGTTATTTTTTCCTGATCCTCTCCATCTTCCCACTCTCCCCCCTCTGATAAGCCCCAGTGTCTGTTGTTCTCCTTTCTGTGTCCATGTGTTCTCATCATTTAGCTCCCACTTATAAGTGAGAACATGTTGCATTTGATTTTCTGTTCCTGTTTGCTAAAGATGGTGGCCTCCAGTTCCATCCTTGTTCTTGCAAACGACATGATCTTGTTCTTTTTTATGGATGCATAGAATTCTATGGTGTATATGTATCACATTCTCTTTATCCAGTCTACCATTGATGGGCATTTAGGTTGATTCCATGTCTTTGCTATTCAGAATAGTGGTCCAGTGAACATATGCATGCATGTGTCTTTATGATAGAATGATATATCTCTCTGGGTATATACCCCGTAATGAGATTGAATGGTAGTTATGTTTTAAAGTCTTTGAGGAATTGCCACACTGTTTTACACAACGGTTGAACTAATTTATACTCCCACCAACAGTGTATAAGTGTTCCCTTTTCTCTGCAACCTCACCAGCATCTGTTATTTTTTGACTTTTTAGTAATAGCCAATAATAGCCATTCTGACAGGTGTGAGATGGTATCTCATTGTTGTTTTGATTGGCATTTCTCTGCTGATCAGTGATGTTCAGCTTTTTTTCATATGCTTATTGACTACATGTGTGTCTTCTTTTCAAAAGTGTCTGTTCATGTCCTTTGCCCACTTTTTAATGAAGTTGTTTATTTTTTTCTTGTAAATTTGTTTACAAATTCTTGCTGGCCTCATAGAATGAGTTATAGAGGAGTCCCTCTTCCTCAATTTTTTGGAAAAGTTTCGGTAGGAACAGTACCAGTTCTTCTTTGTACATCTGGTAGAATTTGGCTGTGAATCCATCTGGCAATAATCTTTTTTTTTTTTTGGTTAATAAGCTATTACTGATTCAATTTTAGAGCTGCTATTGGTCTGTTCAAGGATTCAATTTCTTCCTGGATCAGTCTTGGGAGGGCGTATGTGTCCAGGAATTTATCTATCTCATCTAGATTTTCTAGCTTGTGGGCATAGAGGTGTTCATAATATTATCTGATGGTTATTTGTATTTCTGTGGGGTCAGTGGTAACATCCCACTTATTGTTTCTAACTGTGTTTATTTGGATTTTCTCTCTTTTCTTCTTTATTCGTCTAGCTAGCAGTCTATTTTATTAATTCTTTCAAATAGCAGACTCCTATTTCTTTGATCTTTTGAATGATTTTTTGTGTCTCCTTCAGTTCAGCTCTGATTTTCATTATTTCTTGTCTTTAGGTCAGGGAACCTCTAAAGCCGCAGAAAACTACCGGTAGTGATCACAACTATCTACAGAACAAAAGTAGGTGATAGATACAGTTTAGATATTTGTCGCCTCTTAGTCTTATGTTGAAATGTGATTCCCAGTGTTGGACATGGAGCCTGGTGGGAGGTGATTAGATCATGGGGGCAGATCCCTCATGAATTGCTCAGTACTATCCCCTGGGTGACGAGTGAGTTCTTGCTCAGTTTATGCAAGACCTGGTTGTCTAAAAGGGTCTAGGACCTCCCCCTTCTCTCTCTCTCTCTCTGGCTCCCACTCTCGCCATGTAGAGTGCCTGCTCTCCTTTGCCTTCCACTATGATTGTAACCTTCCTGAGGCCCTTATCAGAAGACAAGAACATGTTGGTGCCATGCCACACACTGCAGAACTGTGAATCAATTAAATCTCTTTTCTTTATACACTACCCAGTCTCAGGTAGTTCTTTATAGCAACACAAAAATGGCCTAATGAAGAAAATTGGTACTGAGGAGTGGGGACATTGCTGTCAAGACATCTGAAAAGGTGGAAGTGGTTTTGGAACTGAGTAATAGGCAGAGGTTGGAGGTCTTAGAAGAAGACAGGAAGACAGGGGATTTGGATATTCTTAGAGACTTGTTAAGTGGTTGTGACCAAAATGCTGATACAAATAAGGACAGTGAAGGTCAGGCCAATGAGATTTCAGATGGAAATGAGAAAGTTATTGGGAACTGGAGCAAAAGTCACTCTTGTTATTGATATAGGAGTTAAAAAGGAATTATTTAGGCAGGTAGTGAGGGTAAGGAAGTCCTCGGTAAGGTTTTCCTTTTAATGAAAAACAGCCCCCAAATCATTTGGTTTTCTAACAAAGAGCAGACTATAAAATCTAGCTGCAGACAGACAAGCAAGCTGGAAGCTTGCGTGGGTAAATGCTGGCCGTTGCACCTGCAAGGCTCTTGTATTGCTTCGAACCCCAAGAGCGCTCCAACAAACAACAGGAGGCGGTGTGGAGCAACAAGCTGTTTTAATAAGCACCTGGGTGCAGGCGGGCTGAAGCCCTAAATGGCATCAGCACCAAATGAGAATGGGGCAGGGGTTTTATAGTCTCCTGTAAACAGGAGGTGTCTCAGTCTGATGTAACTGCTATGTAGTACCCAGACAGCCTCTCTTTCGGTCTTCAGGGGGTATGTATCTTCCAGCCAGCTCTCTTCCTGCTTCTGCTATCTTACTGACACACGCTGCTGGCACAAGCGGTCTTGCACCTTGGGACTGGGCCTGAGAAGGGAGGAGTAATTCATTCCCTTAAGCTTTCAGGCCCCGGGGAGAATCTTTCATTCCTGTCTATTTGGTTATAAAAAGGGAAAAGGGATGACTTTCTCAATAACTACTTCAGGCACGACATAGGGGGTGGTGTGGGCACCTTGGAAAAAGAAAAGCTTAATTTTTGGGGTATTCTTGAGAGACGGGTTGGTATTCATCCTGTCATTGTAGCAGGGGTATCGTCTCGATTGTCTGGTGGCAACTGTAGTTTCAACGGCTTTTATTATTAGTGGGATAATACAGGGAGAAACAGGAGGAACCCAATGATGAAGATTACATTCCCTACCAGTGTTTTAAATCCTCCTAAATTAGAGAAGTACCCTCCTAGAAGGTTTGTTGGGTCCCATCCCTTCCAGGTTTGGACTGGTATATGGGCTGGTACTGATATTTGAAGCGATTTCTAGAACAACTTTTCTGTTATCGTCTATGTTAAGACAGCAATTAGAGATATTACACTTACCACAGACCCCATCTTTTTCTGCTAATAAGCAGTTTAGTGCTAGCCTGTTTTGATAAATTGCCATGCACATTTGGTTTTGTTGTTGGGCGAGCATTTCCAGGGCTGAGGCGGTTTGGTTAGTGATTATCTCTAGAATCGCCTGTAGTCTAATTATTCTATTTAGCATATATATGGGAGTGCAATAACGCCATGAACCATCCTCAGCCCGAGTGGCAGGACCGTAATATTTGATGATCTGTTGCAGAGGCCATTGTCCTGTGGCCATCTTTGGCTTCTTCCTACCTTTAAGGATCTTTTTGTTGTTGTTGTTTAGGTTATTATATACAGGGACTCTGAGGGTGTTGCCTGCTGTTAAAGTTTTAGAGGAAGGAGTAGCCTTGGGGGTGAGCTTAACCCTGGTGCGATGGATCCAGTGGGGGAGTCCTTGGACCCTCACTGCAGTTGGCGTACTTAGTATCACAGTGTAGGGGCCTGTTTGCTTTGGTTGTAGGTTTTTGTGAGGGTCGAGTTGGCAGATATACATGTCTGTGTCTGCAAACAGTTATGTTGAGAGGACAAGGAGCTGTTGACAGGGAGGGGCATGGCCTCATTTGCTGTTTCACGAATGAAAGACTGTGTCTGGATTAAGGAAGGGAGGTAATTCCCAAGTGGCTCAGAGACTGGTAAGGGTAGAGGCCCTAAGACAAAAGTTCGGGCATACATGATTCCGAAGGGACTGTAAAAAGAGGGTGGCTTGGTGTTGTGCGGAGTCTTATGAGGGCAAAAGGGAGAATTTTTGTCCATGACTGGAGACCCCATACCCCTGTTCTGCCAAGAAGTTTAAAAGAGAGATAGTATGGAGGTTGCAGTCTCTTTGAGAGGGGCTACACAGGAGCAGATCAGTAACATATTAAAGGAGAGTGGACGATTTTAGGGATAAGGTACAGAGGTCACGAGCAAGGGCCTGCCCCAAAAGGCTGTCTCTGAAACCTTGAGGCACTATGCACCAGGTGAGCTGATGTGAAAGGCGGGTGTCAGTGTTTTCTCATGTAAAGGCAAAGAGGTTTTGGGAATCTAACATAGATTGTGAATTTGATTTGATTTGATTTTTTAAATGACTTGGTGTAAAAGGGAACGGGAACGATTGTAGGTATTTATGTTTTTATTTATTTTTATTTATAATTGACATAATTAGCATATGTATTTATAGGTTTCAATGTGGTATTTCAAGACATATATACATTGTGCAATAATCAAATCAGAGTGATTAGCATATCCATTATCTTAAACATTTGTCATTTCTTTATAATGAGAGTGCTCAGAAGCCTCTTTTAACTATTTCAAAATATGCAATATAATATTGCTAACTCTAGGCAAACTACTGTGCAATAGAACACCAGAATTTATTCTTCCTATCTCACTAGCTTTGTACCCATTGATCAATCTCTCACCATTCCTCTCATCTCTGATAACCACTATTCTATTCTGTACTTCTATATGAACAACAGATATTTATGTATTTATATCTTTATTGATAAGCTACACAGCAGATGTTGATAAAAAGTTTCTGTTTCAACTAATGCCAAACAAGAGCCACCAGAGCCTGCATGCATCCATTCTAAGATTGATTTTTGCTAACATACTTTTGTGGTAAGAAAAAAAATGCATAGAAAGAGTCATATCTTGGCTTCTTACAGTAATACAAAAAAAAGAATAGTGTATTACAAACAATAACAAAAAGCAAATGTAATGTAATACAAGTAAATGAAGAATTAAATATTTGAATATTTGAAAACAGAATAAGCCCTTGATATCCAAAATAAAATTTTTGTTGTTGTTGTTTCCAATTAGTGAGATAAAGTCTCCGTTGGCTGGATGTAACTTGAAAGCGACTCAGTCAAAATCTTTCATGACTAAATTTTTTCTTCTTCCATTGCTAGGAAAAGCAAAATTGAAATATTTGTGTTAGTAACAAAATTAAATCACTTACTTATAGCTTTCACAATTATTAATATTCCTAGTATGTATGGCTGTTTTGCCAGTTTATAATAATTAAAACTGTGTGACACCTGGAAAAGTAGGTACCAAATAAATATTTGTTGATTTAATGAATACAAATTCAGACTACCCTTTATTTATTTATTTTTATTATACTTTAAGTTCAGGGGTACATGTGCAGAACGTGCAGGTTTGTTACATAGGTATACATGTGCCATGGTGGTTTGCTGCACCCATCAACCCATCATCTACATTAGGTATTTCTCCTAATGCTATCCCTCCTGTAGCCCCCCACCCCCTACAGGCCCCAGTGTATGATGTTCCCCTCCCTGTGTCCATGTGTTCTCATTGTTCAACTCCCACTTATGAGTGAGAACATGCAGTATATGGTTTTCTGTTCTTGTGTTAGTTTGCTGAGAATGATGGTTTCCAGCTTCATCCATGTCCCTGCAATGGACATGAACTCATCCTTTTTTATGGCTGCATAGTATTCCATGGTATATATGTGCCACATTTTCTTAATCCAGTCTATCATTGATGAGCATGTGCGTTGATTCCAAGTCTTTGCTATTGTGAACAGTGTCACAATAAACATACATGTGCATGTGTCTTTATAATAGAATGATTTATAATCGTTTGGGTATATACCCAGTAATGGGATGGCTGGGTCAAATGGTATTTCTAGTTCTAGATCCTTGAGGAATCACCACTGTCTTCCACAATGGTTGAACTAGTTTACACTCCCACCAACAGTGTAAAAGCATTCCTATTTCTTCACATCCTCTCCAGCATCTCGTTTCCTGACTTTTTAATGGTCACCATTCTAACTGGTGTGAGATGGTATCTCATTGTGATTTGATTTGATTTTTAAGATTTTAACAAGAAAATGGTAAGCAGTCATGCTAATGCTCTTGAACGCTGAACTAGAAATCAATATACAGGCAGTTAGCTGCCATGAGTCATTTCATTGTGGGAATTTGGGAAAATCATTTGTGCCTTATTTATTTTCATGATAATGAGCTATCTTGTCTATGTCACAGAGGCACCTGAGGTACTTGCTTTGGTTTGAGTTCTTTGGAGGAAACATGAGCTATAGAGTTACAATGAATATTGATAAAAATATTGGATTTTTATAGTAGTAAACAAACACACGTTACCTTTATACATTAGTGAAGTTTCACTGTTAACTATATCCAATTATACTACTGTAAGGAAACATTTAGGCTATAACAAATTTCAAAGGCATGGACATTATACATAAAAGACTGTTCATGTATTCAACAAAGCTTCCGGATCTTTGCGTCCTGCCCATATACAGATTGTTCTGTCTGCTCTAAGAATGATTTATCTGTTCCAGAGTGGGAAGCTTTTTTACCCATCAGATAAAGAACAAACTTTCGCTTCCAAGTGCCTTTTCTCTGTTACTTCGTCACCTCTTTGTATTGCCAAGATGTTCCCAACAGAAAAATCTTTCCTGTTTACAAGGATCTCATCATGTGAATATATTTTAAAGTCCTCGATAACCAATTTAACAAAATTATTAAATAACTTTATATTGGCCTCCATTATCCCTTTTAAAGTTGTATTCAGAAAGGGAAGTTTTTACCTCCCCAGTGTTCCAATTGGAAACTTGGTCATTTCCATAGGGTTTTTGATTGCTTTTAGGTTAAAAAAAAAAAAAAAAAAAAAAAAAAAAGGCTTCAAGTGCCTCTCAATTACCCAAGTCTGAAACTATAATGTCATTATCTCACATAAAATTTAAAACTCCAATATGCAACGTATCTTGATTTGTTCAGATATGAAGGGACATTGGTTCACTGCAATAGCTCTATGGGACAACCTAAAACTGATGTGTACTTATGCGACTGAAGCTGGCAGGACACAAATAGGTAGCTGTTGTCTAAATTTTCTAGTAGAATGACAAGCCAGAATGTTTGCTTCTGTCAAGGCACAACACATTCTGGGTCACTAATTCTTATCTCTTGGGAGACAGAAAATATGTCCACTGACTCTAGCCAGGTTCTGCATGAACAGGTCAGCCCATTTCCTTGCTTCAGTTAGGATGCATTGATTGAAAATGCATTGGCTTAAATAATAAAGAGGATTTATTGAGCCATGTAACGAAAACGTTCAGGGATGGAAGAGAATTCAGGCATGTTCTTACTTCTCTCTGACACTTTTAGATCTTTCTTCGGCTGTGAGTCGGCTTTGTCCTCAGGTGGCTTTTATCATGAATGACAGCACCGCTAGCACCAACGAAGGCTATAGGTTTCCTGGATCATGTCCATAGAAGAAAATACCTGACAGGGACAATTTTAAGACACATATTCACCCGTCCATATGGCTGTGAGAGATACAGATTATCCTAATTAGGAAGACTAGTTCCGGGGCCATTCCAGGTAGTAATTCCAGCAAAATCTCGTGGCTACATCCCGCGGCAGAGAAGGGAGAGGCAACCTCCTTGCTTGATAATTTTCAATCATGGAGGAACTTTGAAAAATAAAGTAAGAAACTGTGTACTAGATTTCCTCAAAGTCCTTAAGAATTTTCTCACAGAAACTCACGTTACCTCTTGTTTAAGAGATCTTCAGTAACTGATCTTCACTTCCTCATGTACCTGTGGGCACGAAGCTCATATACACACATTTGGCCTACAAGGGCTTGGACTGGAATTTTCTCTGTGGTTTTATGATGTTTCTTTTTTCCTTTCAAAAGCACTGCTTTGATCAACATAACACATCCAAAATTCAGAGTTTAATCATGATCTTAAATCGGTTTTATTTACACATGTCAAATATTTAATGATTATAATAAAAATCATAAGCAATGAAATCCTTTGGTGATTTCTGCCTGATTGTAGTTACTTTAATTTTAATTCATACACTTCATGCAAAGGCTCTGGATGTGGCTATATGGAATTCTTATTTAGATCATACTGCCTGCTAGTTTAAGTAATCTACTTTAGTTGACTCAGATTGGTTTGGTTTTAATTAATTGTCTGGTTTAAATAGGAACTTGAGATAGCCATTATGCCTAGCCCTGATCTCACTTTAGGCAAACAAAATTACTATTATGACTTCTAAACACGGCAATGTAAGCTTTTCCCTGTGAATATTAGAACCTTAAATATATATTCAGGTTTCTAGCTAGCTGTTAATTTTAATGATATAAAATATTATTCTTGACTCTTGCTTCAATGGTATAATTGAAAATAAGGCATTTCTTTAAAATTGTCAGGGCTCTTTTTTTTTTTAATCCTGGTTTCAACAAATTCTCATAAAATCTTTTTCTTTGAGAGGGAAATTTGCTTGATTAATGTCCTTTAGACTTCCCAGAATGTTATTGGTCTGATTTTTCTAAACTTATTCTTCATAGTGGCTACAAGTCAATAGACAGCACATATTACTGAAGGAAAA
The DNA here is from genome assembly GCF_006542625.1 of Nomascus leucogenys. Lineage (NCBI taxonomy): Eukaryota > Metazoa > Chordata > Mammalia > Primates > Hylobatidae > Nomascus > Nomascus leucogenys. The sequence continues at coordinate 51,581,558 of NC_044384.1, read as the reverse complement.
AGGGAAAAAACCTAAGTCCACTAGAGCATTTCTAAGCTACAATCACATACAACAGAGATCAGATGAGTTTAATGTAGGGAAATGTAATCAGCCACAGTATAGGAAAGTTTAATTTATCGTAACCTTAGGGAGAAACAAAATCTAAGTCTAAAGACAATTATAACTGTAAGAGAAATAAAGAAAAAATTAAAACAAGAAAACAAACAAAATCCATTTTTACAACAAATTATTCCTTAGAAAAACCAATACGTTAAAATTTGTGGCCACCGATATTCCCTTCCCCCTTGAATGTGAGTGACACCACATGTTATCAATGAAACTTTGATTCATTTAATCAATTATAATAATATTTTACACCCCCGTTTTGCTTTCATTTGTGTTATAATACATACATTTAAAGAAGTCAATCTAGAAATTAGCTTAAAATTAATTCATTATTTTGTTCAACGTTTATTTCCATTGATTCCATACCTTGGTAAGTTATTACTAGAGAAATACATGATGATATCAGTGAGAAAGGAAGAGGCAGTGAATTTACTCATGAGATTGAAAAGAATCTTGTGCCTTTAATATTAATATTAATAACGCAACTGGTTGTGTGATTCAATAGCCTACAAATCACTTATTCAGCTGAAGTTCTGTTCAGTGAATTGTTCCCTGTGCCTGAAATTGTAGTATGTGTTACACACACACACCCTTATTTAACCCTCACAAGAACACCCAGGAGATGTTATCCCCTGTATAGACTAGACAATTGAAGATTAAAGATTAAATAATTTTTTTCTCATGGTATATGTCTATGGCATGGGGACAGGGCTAAAACTCAATTATCCTTAATTAAAAAACCCATGAGCTTTCTATAACAATTTGCTATTTCTTTCCAGTTATATTATGCCTTAAAAGTAGATTATCAATTCAACTTTTCCAGCCTTAATTTATGCCTAGTCATAGAATCAGATTTTTACTCATCCAGAATAGATTTGTATACTAAGGCTATAATAGATTTGTATAACTAAGGTTAAAATCTGAGAATTGGATTGTGTAATATTTCATCGATTATATTATACTCATTTGTTCACATTTTAACATCTTTGAAATGAAGATTGTCTTATAATGGACGATAAGAAAGTATTTGTCATAGGTTGATTATGATAGTTTAATTTTTCTTTCTTCATGATGTTTAAACTAATGATGTGTTTTCAATGGATGGCTTTTTATATTAGATGAAATGTGGTTCTTGGCTCTTCAATGAAACTCCGTAAAATTAGGCAAAGCTGTTCATTCCCTGCTTTGCTCCAGGCTGTCTAACAAACTGGGATGGGAATAAGGTACTCTATTTAAAGCAGGATGGTGTTGGGAGTTGCATCTCCCATTGCCACTGTCATTCCTTACCCTCCCCCATGGCCCAGTTCTAACAGTAACATTTCTATTTCTTCTTTAAATCTGCCTTTGGATAATTTTTAAATGATGTTAATTTTATTATGATCTCAAGTTATTTATATTCTCTTCCTCCTACCTTTTTTTCAGTTAACCAAAAGTTCAGTCTTTTTTTATTAAGGCTTTTTCCATAATTCCTTTAAAATTGAAATAAAAATGGGACATTTTTTGTCTTTGTTCTTTACATGAATATATATGTAGAAGTTTGAGTGATTATAATATAAACTGTCTATTCTTGTTGCCTCCTTGTTATTGTCCATTTCTATATAAAGATATCAGAAATATTCCGTTATGTAAATCACCACTGTTACTGAAAGGCTTAACAAGATATTAAAATCAATGCAATTTTTATTGCTGTGTAAAACACTATCGATTTTGAAACCTTAACAAAGCCCTACCCATCTCCTTTATGGCTTCTAAAAAATATTTACCAATGCCTCCAGGAGAAACTGATCTCTCTTCCTTAGGATATCTTTATAGGTTATGTTGTAAGGTTTCCTCTTATATAAAATGGGAGGTAATGATATTACCTACATGTATCACTTATAAGACAAAGTTGCTAATACATATGAAGCTTATAATAAATGTCTGGCACCTCAGTGCTCATAAATATTTGCCATTATTAGAAGCCACTTGATATATATCATAAACTGCCATTTTAGTTTCTTTTTTGTGTATTTTACGGATTATAAATTCCTAGAAGACAGATTGTATTGTTTGCATTTTAGAAACCCTTTTAATGCCTAAAATTTTGCCTTACATATTCTGAAAATCTCATTTGTTTAGTTGATGAACAAACTCCCCATCTGTGCCCACTCTACTTGGATCTGTAACCATTACCCAATACTTGTGGGAACCAGGGTGCATCCATCTCCCTATTTAAGTTGGGTATAGTGGAAAGAACATAGGTTTTGGACCCAGACAGGCCTAAATTTAAATCCCAACTGCCTTTTACTTTGACATTGGGAGTCACTTGGTACTCTTTGAGCCCCCATTTCTGCTTCTGCAAAAAGTAAATAACACTGTATGTGGTTTTGGTGAAAATTAAATTACATAATGTATGTAAAAAATCTAGAACAATGCCTGAGATATACTAGACTTTCCGTAAATATTAACTATTGGTAATTATTATTGTTGCCATTGTAAACGTTATTATTCCTGTGGCCCATTATTTAATAGCATTACATCTCAATGTTTTCATCGATAAATGGGACCAACATTGATTTATGCATATGAGTAAACAGTGGATTAAATTAGATATATGAGGCTCTTATGTAAGCATCTTCCCAGTGTAGGTGCTCCATAAATGATTTTATCCTTTATTCCTCCCACCCTTTTTTTTACATCTCATTCCTTGATATAACAAAGGAGTAATTTCCATGTTCTTTCAAAAGAGATATTTCCAAAAGTTCTCCAATTTTTGAGTGTGCTGCGCTGTTGTGGAAACTTTAGCAAAATGAAACTTAAGGACTTTGGGTCTTTAGGTTAGAAA